>NC_057802.1:137158100-137176216 GCF_018294505.1 Triticum aestivum
GCCGGTTGCGGGCTCGCCGGGGCGCGGGCGCGCGCGGCTTACGGGCGGCAGGCTCGGCCATGTGGCAGCGCGGGATTGGCCGGGCGCGGCGGCGGCTGGACGTGTCCGGCGGCGACGAGAGGTGTTTTTTTTAGGGTTTGGACTGCGAATGTATTTCGGGAGGGATGCATATATATAGGTAGAGGGAGCTAGGAGGCTCCAAATTGAGCACGGTTTTTGCCCACACGATCGTGATCGAACGACCTAGAGCATGGAAGAGACTTAGAGGAGTTTTGGGCTGTTTAGAGAGGGGTTTTTGCTGCACATAAAAACGGACTTTGCGGTTGCCCGGTTAACCGTTGGAGTACCAAACGACCTCCAAATGGAACGAAACTTGACAGGTGGTCTACCGGTGGTATACCAAGGCCACTTGGCAAGCCTCAGTCCATTCCGAGAATGTTCAACACCCGCTCACGAAAAGAAAACAAGAGGGGTGCGCCGGAGGAGGTGGGAGTGCCGGATTGCAAAACGGACAACGGGAAAAAAGCTCGGATGCAAGAGACGAACACGTATGCAAATGCAATGCACATGATGACATGATATGAGATGCATGACATGAACAAAATGCAAAACGAAAGACAAAACCCGACCACGAAGGGAATATCATAAGACATAGCCGAAAATGGCAAGAGTTGGAGTTACAAATATGGGAAGTTACATCCGGGGTGTTACAACACTGCACCAGTACGAGAGGATCTCGTCCCGAGATCTAGGACTGAAAGAACTCCGGATATTCGGAACGGAGGTGGTCCTCGCATTCCCAGGTGGCTTCTCGGTCGGAATGGTGCGACCACTTCACTTTCAGGAATTTGATTGACTTGTTGTGAGTCTTGCGCTCAGTTTCTTCAAGAATAGCAAATGGGTGCTCATGATAAGACAGATCTTCTTGATGGTCATTCTCTTCGAAGTTGATGGTGCGCTCGGGCATCTTGAAGCACTTGCGGAGCTTTGACACGTGGAACACATCGTGCACATTTGCGAAGTTGGAAGGAAGCTCAAGTTGATAGGCGAGGTCGCCTCTTTTGCCAATGATCTTGAAAGGACCCACGTATCTAGGGGCAAGCTTCCCTTTGATACCGAAGCGACGAGTGCCTTTCATTGGAGAGACGCGGAGGTAGACATGGTCTCCGATCTCGAAAGCCAACTCATGGTGCTTACTATCATAGTAACTCTTCTGGCGCGATTGCGCGGCTTTGAGATTTTCACGGATGACTTTACACATTTCTTCAGCCTCTGTGATTAAGTCATTGCCAAGAAGTTGGCGTTAACCAGTCTCTGACCAATTGAGAGGAGTACGGCACTTTCTGCCATAGAGAATCTCGAATGGGGCCTTGCCCGAACTCGCTTGGAAGCTGTTGTTGTAGGAGAATTCGGCATATGGAAGACAATCTTCCCATTTCATGCCAAAGGAAATGACACAAGCCCTGAGCATATCTTCAAGAATTTGATTGACTCGCTCGACTTGGCCACTAGTTTGAGGATGGAAAGCTGTGCTGAGGCGAATGTTTGTGCCCATGGCCTTCTGGAAGGAGTCCCAGAACTTAGAAGTGAAGATGCTTCCACGATCTGAAGAGATCAATTGTGGAATGCCGTGCAAGGAGACAATCCTGGAGGTGTATAGCTCTGCCAACTGAGCTGCTGTGATGGATTCTTTGATTGGAAGGAAATGAGCCACTTTAGAAAGCTTGTCGATGACAACGAAGATAACATCATTTCCGCGCTTGGACTTTGGAAATCCAGTCACGAAGTCCATTTCGATATGATCAAACTTCCACTCTGGGATAGCAAGAGGTTGGAGGAGACCAGCTGGTCGTTGGTGTTCTGCTTTCACTCTTCGACAGACATCACATTCATTCACGAATTGAGCGATTTCTCGCTTCATTCGAGTCCACCAATACGACTGCTTGAGGTCATGGTACATCTTCGTACTTCCAGGATGAATGGAAAGAAGAGAATTGTGCGCCTCGTTCATAATGACTTTCCTTAGATCACCTTTAGGAACCACAATCCGGTCCTCGAAGAATAAAGTGTCTCTGTAATCAATGCGATAGCACTTGTATTTGGAAAGACCCTTGTCGATACCACGTTTCACCTTCTTCACCATGGTATCCAAGAGTTGTGCCTCACGAATTTGATCTTCCAAAGTAGGAGAGACTATGAGGTTGGCAAGAAAGCCTTGAGGAACAACTTGGAGATTCAGCTTGCGGAAAGCTTCACAAAGATCCGGTTGGAATGGCTTGAGAATTAAGCTGTTGCAATGAGCCTTCCTGCTTAAAGCTTCTGCAATGACATTGGCTTTGCCTGGAGTATACTCAATACTCGGAGTGTACTCTTGAATCATTTCGACCCATCGAGTCTGCCTGAGATTGAGGTTGGGCTGAGTGAAGATGTACTTGAGACTCTTGTGATCGGTGAATATGTCCACTTTCCTTCCCAACAAGAGATGTCTCCATGTTATTAATGCATGGACAACTGCCGCCAACTCAAGATCGTGAGTGGGGTAGTTCTTTTCATTGGGCTTCAACTGACGAGAGGTATAGGCCACAACTTTCTTCTCTTGCATTAACACAGCACCGAGACCTTGGAGAGAAGCATCACAGAAAACTTCAAATGGCTTGGATTCGTCAGGAGGAGTTAAGACAGGAGCTCTGACTAGTTTCTCTTTGAGAGTGTTGAAAGCAACGTCACACTCAGGAGACCAGACATACTTCACATGCTTCTGGAGGAGGTTGGAAAGAGGCTTTGCAATCTTAGAGAAATTCTCAACGAATCTTCGGCAATAGCTTGCAAGACCAAGAAAACTGCAAAGCTGCTTGACATTCTGAGGAGGTTCCCAATTCACAATTGCGGACACCTTCTCGGGATTAACAGCGATGCCCTTGGCAGAGATGATATGACCAAGGTAAAGAACTTCATCGAGCCAAAACTCACATTTTGAAAACTTCGCATAAAATTGATACTCTCTGAGCTTGTCGAGCACCAATCGCAAATGTTTGGCATGATCCTTCTTATTCTTGGAGAAGACCAATATATCATCGAGACACACCAGGACGAATTCATTAGTATAGGGGTTGAAGATGAAATTCATCATCCGAGATGTTGGAGGAGCATTGACAAGGCCGAAAGACATGATAGCATATTCATAAGAACCAAAGCTTGTTCTGAATGTTGTCTTGGGAATATCTTCTTCACGAATGCGAATCTGATGATAACCCATACGAAGTTCAAGCTTGGAGAATACTTTAGCACCTTTGAGTTGCTCGAATAGCTCATTGATGTTGGGAAGTGGATACTTGTTCTTGATTGTCTTCTTGTTCAATGCACGGTAGTCGACACAAAGTCGTTCCGTGCCATCCTTCTTCTGGACAAAAAGAACACCACAACCCCATGGAGAAGAACTCGGTCTGATCAAACCCAGACGCTCTTGTTCATCGAGCTGTTTCTTCAATTCCATCAGCTCCTTGGGTCCAAGCTTGTATGGATGCTTGCAAACGGGTTCAGTGCCCGGCTCAAGATCGATAACGAACTCAACTGGCCGGTGAGGAGGCATACCCAGAAGCTCTTCTGGAAAGACATCTTGGTACTCACAAACGACTGGAATCTGAGAGATGGCATTCAATTCGCCCTTCTCATTGAGAGAAAATAACCGAATGGTTTCATCACGAGCGGCATAAATGATAACATCCTGAGAAGAGTGTGTCAATTGAATTTCCCTGGCAGCACAATCAAGTTGAGCCTCATGCTTAGAAAGCCAGTCCATCCTGAGAATAAGATCAATATCCGAGTCACCAAGAACAATTGGAGAAGACAGAAATTTATAGTTCCCCATCTTGATAACGGAATCCCGAACGAATGCTCGAGAAGTCATTTGTCGAGCCGGGGAAACAATAGACAGAGGACTCGGCAATACTTCAGTAACCAGATCATGCATAGCCACAAAAGGTCTTGAAATGAAAGAATGCGATGCACCAGTATGAAATAAGACTTTTGCAGGAATATCATTAACTGAGAGATTACCCATTATCACATCAGTAGATTCCTCCACTTGAGCTGCATTCATCATGTTCACCTTTGCAGACTTGGGATTATGCTTGACCACTGCATTGCTGGAAGATCTGACAAGAGGAGGAGGCGGAAGACGCCTTTGGTTGAAGCATTTGTTAGCATAGTGACCTTTCTGCTGACACTTGTTGCAAGTCACCTCTGAGAGTGGACGATGATAAGGAGCATTCGACTTTGTAGCTTGATTCTAAGACTTGTTCTGATAGCCAGAGTTGGAAGAGTGGGAAGATCCATGGCCACCTTTGTTCTTCTGCTAGTAAGGCTGACAAAACGGAGGAGGAGGAGGCAAACAGAACTTCTGTTGCTTAGCAGCCACTAGTGAGGAAGAAGAAGACTGAACTGCGTCTCTGACTCTCTTCTTAGAAGCCTCACACTTGAGCTGAGCAGCCTCTTGCTTCAGTGCCATGTTATAGAATTGATCAAACTGAGTAGGCTCAACAAGAACGAGAGCTAACTACAGATCCTCTCTAAGGCCACCTCTGAAGTGATAGATCATGCTCTTTTCATCAGGAACGTCTTATTTAGCGAAGCGAGCAAGTTTCTGAAACTGGATGTTGAATTGATACACAGACATGTTGCCTTGCTTGAGATTGCGGAACTCCTCACGCTTGCTCTCAACAACACTTTGTGGAATGTGGTGCGCTTTGAAGTCCCGACAGAAGTCAGTCCAAGTGATCACACGACCTCCTCAAAAATCTTTGTATTGTTGATACCAATCAGCAGCTTGGTCCTTGAGCTGAAAAGAAGCGAACTTGACATAATCCTCAGGCCTGACATTGCTACATTCAAAATGCTTGTTGATGTCCACGAGCCAATCATCGGCATCCGTGGCCTCGGCACAGTAGCTGAAAGACTTGGGCTGATTTGCGAGAAACTGGTTGAGGGTAGCGAAGTGAGGCTGATTGTTGCCTTGGCCTTGATTTCCTTGATTGCCTTGCCCTTGGGTGCGTTCTTGCAAGAGTTGCAGAATCATCTGAGCATTGGCGTTGGTGGCTGCCATGATAGCTTGCCATGCCTCCGGAGGCGGAGGTGGTGGCGGAGGGTTCGCTTGACTCCCTTCATTGCGTTCCGGATTCTGACGCGTTGGCGGAGCCATCCTGAAGAGGGTGACATCCGTTAGCATCTTGATAGACAAATAGACAAGTAGAATCAACAGATAGAAATTGCAACATATAGTCTTCACAATAAACATTCGAACAAGGATGAACGAATGAATTCCACAGTAAATCATCACACTTCCATTAAGTTGAGAAGCCACTTAGAAAAAGGTATGGAATCAACATTTGACTAGAAGCAACTCGAATACCACAATTCAAAACAAAACAAAGTATTGGCTTGCAGAATAAGCCGAAACAAACATATGAAAGAGATTTCGTCCGAAGTTTTCGTGGTGGGGCCCACACGGGCTCAATCATACAGCACCATCATGTACAAGGCAGTGCACATGACATACGAAGCATCCCTGCGTCGGCATAGCCAAGGACTCTTTAAGACACTACGAGACCACTGTAAAACCAACCGTGGAAAGGCAGACCACTAGACGTCGAACCCCAATCTCATATCATGCGTCTGTCGGAAAGTGTCACGACCGGTTTTTCAATAAAATAATTATTGAGAAACCAATCCCTGTTACGGACCAGCGAGGAAGAATTCCTTCTCACTGATAGACAATACATTGGTCACAGAAGAAAAATACCAGGAGTACTAAATATAATACAGAGTTGAGCAGAGACTGCCCAACAATTTATTACATGCACGCCGATAAAACAATACGGCGGATAGGATGGCAAACTTCTAACTCACGATAATAACGGTGGTGGAAATATCATCGCGAAGCGAGTGACATGATTCCAGAATACTACAACTCTTCGAGCGTCGGAGTGAGGCTCGAGAAGACTTATTGCGGGTGGCGGAAGCATAAACGATACAAGTGACCAATATCCGGGATCGCGCAGGACTGACTGGGACTCCTCTAGGCGTCGGACGCGCTATCAAACTCTTCATCCAAGAGATCGCCTTCGTCAACATCTGGCCAAATCAACAAGCCAGGTGAGTACTATGAAAGTACTCGCAAGACAGTTCGGACATAAGGTATAACAAATGCAAACATGAAACATATGAACAAGTTAACCAGAGCGATCAGACATAGAGATAATAAATATTGGGTGCCAAGCGAGGGTCTGAATGACGCCTCGAGCGGAAACTGCAGAATAGTAATACTGGTGCCAAACGAGTGTCTGAAAGACTCCTCGAGAGGAAAATGCGGAATAATAATACAGGTGCCAAACGAGTGTCTGAAAGACTCCTCGAGAGGAAAATGCGGAATAATAATACAGGTGCCAAACGAGTGTCTGAAAGACTCCTCGAGCGGAAAATGCGGAATAATAATACATGTGCCAAACGAGTGTCTGAAAGACTCCTCGAGCGGAAAATGCGGAATAATAATACTGGTGCCAAACGAGTGTCTGAAAGACTCCTCGAGCGGAAAATGCGGAATAATAATGCCACAGTCGGGCGTCGGGGCGACACCACATAAAGGGCTTATAACAGAAAGTAAAGACAGTACATGCCACAGTCGGGCGTCTAAGCGACATCACATAAAGGGCTTATATCGAAAGTGAGAAACGAGTACACGCCACAGTCGGACGTCTGCGCGACGTCACATAAAGGGCTTATATCACAACTCAATAATACAATAGCTCGGAGACATAAATTATCACAAGCATGAGACACAAAATAATGTTAGTCCATCAACTGGAATAACAATAAATCTGAGATTTTACCGCTTGAGCTTGTTCACCGGAGGCAAGTTTTTCACACGGATAGATTTGGACATAAAGTCTACATTACTGATCATGGATACGATGATTTGGAAAGAATTGACTCTGCAGAGTTTGTACCTAACCACAGCCAACGGATTTCAGTAGTCACGGGGACTAGTTCCGTCTACGGTGTTCTGGAAGGAACACGTCTAACCAGTACACACCCAATTTAACCATCCGAAGCTAGGGATCACCCTCGGCAACATTCAGGAAAAACCCTGAGTCGGGGAGGCTACAACCTCGCGTAGCATGGGATCAAATTTCTATACGCGCGCTATAAGGGGGTGCCCCCCCTCTCGGTCCCAACCGGAAACACCCATGCCCCCTGACCGAATGACTGGCTTTAATCCTGGGCCAAGGTACCATCATCCCCGCCTCTCTGTTTGGTGTGTACACGGAAAGAGGTTACCAACTTACTAAACCGTATCCTGGCAATGAGACATGTGGTAGCACGGAAAGGGGAAGGGACGATAACACGGCTCCAACCATGTTAACGTCGGAAAAGTCGGATGACATAAGGCTGGCATGCTACAACAGTACCACCTTGCTGCCCTTCATGTCACCACATGATTAGGCCACCTCTCATCAGAGGTCATCGCAACTTTGGAACATGCGGGAAAAGATCGATAACGTGGCTCCAACCACGTTAACGTCGAAGAGAGTCGGATGACGCAAGGCTGGCATGCTACAACAGTACCACCTTGCTGCCCTTCATGTCACTACATGATTAGGCCACCTCTCATCAGAGGTCATCGCAACTTCGGAACAACCGGGTCATTGCCTTACAAGCAACGAGGTATTTATCGACACTCACATGCCACGCACAAACTTTCACATGAACATGCAAAACATCTGCCATATCAAATGTTCAAACATGCTTGCCTGGTTTGGAGAAGTCGGAGTCTAGCTCGGCGAAGTTTGCGGCTCCGTCCCCTCTCCCGGAACCCCCTTAGGAAAAATCTCGTCCTCGAGATTTCTGCTGATCCTCAAATAGATATGGATACTCTGCTCGGAGGAAATCTTCCCTTTCCCATGTGGCTTCATCCTCAGTGTGGTTGCTCCACTGGACCCTGAAAATTTTTGTCGTTTTCTGACGGGTCCTCCGTTCAGACTCTTCCAAAATCTTTACTGGCCTTTCTCTGTAGGTGAGATCTGGTTGCATATCAATGTCCTCATGAGGTACATGTTTCTCCAGGTTACTCACACATTTCCTCAACTGCGAGACGTGGAATACGTCATGGACGTCTGACAGCTCCTTGGGGAGGTCTAGTTGGTAGGCTATTGTGCCTCTTTGTGCCTTTACACAAAATGGTCCAATAAATCTTGGGGCTAGTTTCCCCTTTATTTTGAATCGTTGCAGACCCCTCATAGGAGATACTCGGAGGTATACGGAATCACCAGGTTCAAAGCTGACCTCACGATGCTTTTGATCATAGTAGCTCTTTTGTCGGCTCTGTGCTGTCTTGAGTCTGTCCCTGATTTGTTTAACTTTTTCCTCGACCTCCTTAAGCATATCTGGGCCGAAGATACGGCTGTCACCTGTTTCTGACCAATTCAATGGGGTACGACACCTCTGTCCGTACAATGCTTCAAAGGGTGCCATTTGCAAGCTGGCTTGGTAACTGTTGTTGTACGCAAATTCGGCATACGGCAAACTCTCTTCCCAACTGGATCCATAGGTGAGTACACAGGCTCTTAGCATATCCTCTAGGATTTGGTTTACACGCTCTGTTTGTCCATCTGTCTGAGGGTGGTATGCTGTACTGAAAGCTAGTTGCGTGCCCAGAGCTTGTTGTAGGTGATCCCAAAATTTGGAGACGAATTGGGTGCCTCGGTCTGATATTATAGTCTTTGGGACTCCGTGCAAGCAAACTATACGGGAGAGATAGAGTTTTGCCAGTCTTTGTGTGGAGTAGGTAGTCTTCACGGGAATGAAGTGAGCAACCTTGGTTAGTCGGTCTGTGATGACCCAGATGGCGTCATTCCCACGCTGGGATCGGGGTAATCCGACAATGAAGTCCATTCCGATTTCATCCCATTTCCACTCCGGTATCCTGTTAGGCTGGAGTAGTCCTGCTGGCTTTTGGTGCTCGGCCTTGATGCGCTGACATGAATCGCAACAAGCAATGAATGTGGCTATATCTCTTTTCATACCGTGCCACCAAAATCTTTCCTGGATGTCCTTGTACATTTTGGTTCCTCCAGGATGGATCGAGTATGGGGCGGCGTGGCTTTCCGTCAAGATCTGTTTCTTGAGTTCCTCAATGTTAGGTACGCAAAGTCTGTTTCGGTACCACAATGTTCCTTCACTGTCCGTGACGAATTCTGAAGTCTTACTATGGTTCATTTTCTTCTTTATGCCTTCGATACTGGGATGTCCCTGTTGAGCCTTCTTGATTTGTTCCACTAGGGTGGGTTGTATCTCTAGGTTCGATATGGTGCCCTCAGAGACTAACATCATGTTGAGCTGAGTGAACTCCCGCTGAAACTCAGGCCTCAAACTTTGCTGACCGTCACTGTCCGGGCTGGGGTTTCGACTAAGGGCATCGGCCACTACATTTGCTTTTCCTGGGTGGTAGTGGATGCCGACGTCGTAGTCCTTGACCAGTTCCAACCAGCGTCGTTGGCGTAAATTCAGCTCTGGCTGTGTGAAGATATATTTGAGGCTCTTATGGTCCGTATATATTTCACAACGATTTCCCAACAGGAAGTGCCTCCACTCCTTGAGTGCATGTATAACTGCTGCTAGTTCCAAGTCATGTGTTGGGTAATTTTCCTCATGTTTTCGCAGCTGTCTGGAGGCATATGCGACAACTTTGCCATCCTGCATTAGCACACATCCGAGACCTTTTCGGGACGCGTCACAATACACCTCAAAGCTCTTGTGTATGTCTGGTACGGTTAAGACTGGTGCGGTTGTTAGCTTCTTCTTGAGTTCTTGGAAGCTCTGCTCACATGCTTCCGTCCATACGAATTTCTTGTCCTTCTTGAGCAGTTGGGTCATAGGTTTTGCCACAGTGGAGAATCCTTCAATAAATCTCCTGTAATATCCGGCCATTCCTAGGAAACTCAGCACATCTGTGACATTGGCGGGCGGTTTCCAGTCCAGTATGGCCTTGACCTTTTCTGGGTCTACGGCTACGCCTTCTTGGTTCAGTATATGGCCTAAGAAACCAACTTGTCTTAGCCAAAATTCGCATTTGCTAAACTTGGCGTACAACTGATGCTTCCTCAATTCTCCCAAAACCATTCTGAGGTGCTCAGCATGCTCTTCGGGTGTCCTCGAGTAAACCAGAATATCGTCAATGAATACCACCACAAATTTGTCCATGAATTTCATGAATACTTTGTTCATGAGGTGGACGAAAAATGCGGGGGCGTTTGTTAGACCAAAAGGCATCACTGTGAACTCGTATAACCCATATCTGGAAGTGAAAGCTGTCTTGGGGATATCCTCTGTTCGTACCTTCAGTTGATGGTATCCTGATCTCAAATCAATCTTTGAAAATACTTTAGCTTGTGCGAGCTGGTCAAACAAATCATTTATCCGTGGCATCGGGTATTTGTTTTTGATGGTGACCATATTGAGGGCTCGATAGTCTATGCATAGTCTCAGTGTCTCATCCTTCTTCTTGGCGAACAATACGGGCGAACCCCATGGTGAGGAGCTGGCTCGAATAAACCCCTTGTCCAGTAATTCCTTTATCTGCTTCTTCAACTCCACCAATTCGGAGGGTGCCATTCTATACGGCTTCTTATAAATGGGAGCGGTGCCAGGTGCTAATTCAATGCTGAATTCGATCTCTCGGTCTGGTGGCATACCTGGTAGTTCTTCCGGGAACACATCAGGGAACTCGCATACCACTGGAACTTTTCTCAGTTCTGCAATGTCCATTTTGTTCAGTTTTGGTTTCTGTGATCGTGGCCTTTCTTGAGCGGAAACTCTTATAGTCTTGCCGTGATGGTGAGTGAGACTCACTGTCCGGTTGAAAACAGTCGATGAATCCCTTGTTGGTGGTTAACCAGTCCATTCCTAAAATGACATCCAGTCCTTTACTTTCCAACACGATGAGATTCGCGTGGAATGGTAGTCCTTCGAACTCAATGACCACTCCTTGGCAGTAACCCTGAGCAATTTGCTTATTTCCGGGGGACTTGATGATCATAGACTTTTCCAAGGGAAGTATCGGAAAACCATGTTGCGAAACAAAACTCTTCGAAACGAACGAATGGGAAGCTCCAGAATCAAACAAAACCGTGGCAGGTACTGTGTTGACAGGGAACGTACCGAGCACGATGTCTGGGGCATTCTGCGCTTCTTCCCTGGTCACATGGTTCAAGTGACCCTTCCTGTGGTTGTTGTTGGGATTGAAGTTGTTGCGCTTGGGGGCTGGATTGTTTCCACCATTGTTCGGCTTGGGTGCCGGGTCTCTTGGCTTCGGGCACTGTTTAGCATAATGCCCTTGTTGACCACAAGCATAGCAGGTGACCCCTGGACGGTATGTGAACTCCTTGTCTCTGGCATGAAACTGTCCGACGGGTCTTGGCTCAGTAGTCGTGGATCTCCTCGTGTCTGTCCTTGGGACCTCAGTCTTGCCTCGGTTGCTGCGGGCAAGAGTCGTCTTGTCCCTCTTCCGCTTGCGGATATCTTCCAGACTACGGCGCTCATTCTCCAGGGTGATGGCCTTGTCCACCAGCGTCTTAAAATCCGGAAAGGTGTGTACAATCAGTTGGCATCTTAATGCTGGTGCCAGGCCGTCCAGGAATTTTTCCATCTTTTTGTTTTCTGTCATGTGCTCGTCATAGGCATAACGAGATAGTTGGGTAAACTGGCCGTTGTATTCTGTGACGGTCATGCCTCTTTGCTTCAGGTCATCAAACTCTCTCTTCTTGATCTTTAGGATGCTCCTGGGAATGTGTGCCCCACGGAAGCCTTCCTTGAATTCTTCCCAGGTGATGTTGTGCTCCCTGGGGTGCATGTGTAGGAAGTTTTCCCACCATGTTGCGGCTGCTCCAGTAAGGTAGTGTGGTGCATAAAGCACCTTCTCATGATCTGAGCATTGAGCGATAATCAGTTTCCTTTCAATCTCGCGAAGCCAATCATCGGCTTCCAGTGGCCTGTCGGTGTGAGCAAAAGTTGAGGGGCGAGTCTTCTGTAACTCAGATAACTTGGAATGTGGTTGATAGGGTTCACGGTGATTTCCCATGTTTATGACATGGTTCATCATCTCCTGGTGCTGTTGCTGGCTTTGCTCGAAGAGACGGCATACTTGAGATAGTGCCGCTTCGCTGTCCTGTTGGCTGGACTGACCCTGAGTGAAATTGTTGCTGGTCTGTGTTCCGTAAACCTCTTCTGGCTGATTGGGCATAGAGCGAGTCCAAGGGCGAGACATTTTTCCAGTCTGGGGTATCATTTGCAAAATCCATGAGAAAAACCGTGTAGTGCAGGAAAACCCTTGCAAAGGCAATAATCAAAAAGGCTTCAAGGTTTTCAAGAAACACAAATGATTTTCACGGAGAAGAAGTGCTTAACACAAATCTTACATGCGAAAGCAAACACAAGATACAGCACTCAGGTTGTGCGTACACACTCCTGACATGTTATTAAAAACTAGCGTACTACTCCGGAAGGCAGCAAACACACCAACACAAACTAGCGTACAGATAAAAAACAACACATCATACAAGCAGGCATAACATGCGGCTACTCGGTGCTCTCAGTCAGAGATGGTGAAGATCTCCTTCCCCTTGCCGAGGGCAAGGCTCAGCAGTCCAGGAGAATCAACCTCCTCCTCTCTAGCTGGCTCCTGGCGTGCGACGCTGCGCTGCGGTGATGGTGCGGGGGCGACTGGCGGTAGAACGCGTGCGGCAGGCGGTGCGGCTCTGACTGGAGTAGGAGCGATGACTCGGTCGAACTCCTCAGTGGTAGGCAGACGGCGAGCAGTGGCCAAAACGGCCGGTGCATACGAGGCTGAAGACGAGACGAATGTCAGAGGCGGCGCCGTGTGGAGAAGCTCCTTCCTGCTGGCAGGACCACCCCGGACTAAGTCCATGCGGGCAGCCACAAGATCGTCTACGAGGTTGTCGAAAGACTCCTCCAGAGCCTTGAGATACTCCACAACCATCTCGATGGCTTCATCTCGCTCTCCCCGATGGCAGGCGAATGCATAGTGGCTGGTGTACGGTACATGGCATGGGAGGTAGCGGTAGCGACGAGTCTTCATTGTAGGAAGGATGTCCCGAAGGCGAGCTATCGCCTCACGGGCAGCCATCTGCATGGCATGCCTCTCCGTAGGCATGGCCCTTCCCGTAAAACGGAAGTGGCATGCAGCAGAACGTCCTTCCTTGAACTGCACCACAGCCTGGTGCATAGACACGTCGTCACTGAGCTTGCGCTGATAGAGGGTGAACTCCGGGCGAGCTGCTGGCCCGATCGCGAGCTTGGTGATGGAGACGAGGAGCTTGACAAACCCCTCGGGCACGTTGGTGAACACTCGATTCTCACAGCCGCTGCCAGCCATCTACAAAAGTAGGCAAAAATTCGGAGTAGTCATGTCATAAATTTTATGATGACCAACAGAAAATAGCTACAATTGCAAAATGCTGAAGAAGCACTAAAGACGCTAATAACCGATTAGCGATCGCACCTAGTGGCTTCCTACAGTCAGCCTGGCTCTGATACCAAGCTTGTCACGACCGGTTTTTCAATAAAATAATTATTGAGAAACCAGTCCCAGTCAGTCCTGCGCGATCCCGGATATTGGTCACTTGTATCGTTTATGCTTCCGCCACCCGCAATAAGTCTTCTCGAGCCTCACTCCGACGCTCGAAGAGTTGTAGTATTCTGGAATCATGTCACTCGTTTCACGATGATATTTCCACCACCGTTATTATCGTGAGTTAGAAGTTTGCCACCCTATCCGCCGTATTGTTTTATCGGCGTGCATGTAATAAATTGTTGGGCAGTCTCTGCTCAACTTTGTATTATATTTAGTACTCCTGGTATTTTTCTTCTGTGACCAATGTATTGTCTATCAGTGAGAAGGAATTCTTCCTCGCTGGTCCGTAACAGGGATTGGTTTCTCAATAATTATTTTATTGAAAAACCGGTCGTGACAGAAAGATATCCTAGGAGCTACTTGAATTCCCACATATAAACTCCCGAAACTTTCTGGTTATGCAATCCGGTGTTGGGGATACAGGGGACACAAAATATATCACCCAAACTAGCAATCCCTAGATCCAGCTGTATCCATCTGTCAACACATAACCCAGAAACCTTCGGAAATCGTGTACCTCAACCTTCGAAAAACATCCGTTATGCGAGTTATGGCAATACTCCCGAACTCCCGCCCCAGTACTGGGTGGCGTCGAGGTGATCTCACCAACAACTGCATAAAAGAGATTTCGATGTCGGCGAAACTCAGGTATTCCAGAACTGCAACGATAAAATTGTGACGACAATACCTCGGAGCTCAACTCCCCGGGACACTGCCACAACCCCTAAATGTCAGGAGGCACCAAGAACAATGTTCTTGTCACAAAACCATCGGAGCGATTCTAAGATACCCGCGTGATCCTAAATTTTTTTTGGTGAAATTTGAGGAGAGAACAGTCAAAACTTCTACGTCAGGGGCCTCACCAGAGCGACGAAGGGACTGAGGAGTAAAAAGAACCCTACTCTCCGATATATATAATCCTAAGACTCAAAACATTTTTGTTCTAGACTCAAGAACGCCAGCGATTCGATCAAGCAGGGGCTCCTAAGTCGGGGATGGCTCTGATACCAACTTGTAACGCCCACGATGCGGCTATATCTCCCACGTGTCGAGGCACGACTTAGAGGCATAACCGCATTGTGGTTTTTTCGCAAGAAGGGTCATCTTCACACAATCCCATGTAATGAACAAGAATGCGATAACGAGAGTTGGCTTACAATCGCCACTTCACACAATACATAAATATAATCCATACATCATCCAGAATACACACATAGACCGACTACGGTCAAAAACCATATGAAAATAAGATAACCCAAATGCTAGATCCCCGATCGACCCAACTGGGCTCCACTACTGATCATCAGGAAAAGACACATAGTAACGACCACGTTCCTCATCGAACTCCCACTTGAGGTCGATTTCGTCATCTGCACTGGCATCGTCGGGACCTGCAACTGTGTTGGTAGAATCTGTGAGTCACGAGGACTCAGCAATCTCACACCCACGAGATGAAGACTATTTAAGCTTATAGGAAGGGATGGTGTAATGAGGTGGAGCTGCAGCAGGCACTAAGCATATATAGTGGCTAACATACGCAAAAGAGAGCGAGAAGAGAAGCAACGAAACGGTCATCATCTAGCAATGACCAAGAAGTGATCCTAAGCTCCTACTTACATCATTCATAACTCAACCGTGTTCACTTCCCGGACTCCGCCGAGAAGAGACCATCACGGATACACACACGGTTGATGTATTTTAATTGGGTCAAGTGACAAGTTCTCTACAACCGGACATTAACAAATTCCCATCTGCCTCATAACCGCCGGCACGGCTTTCGAAAGATAATACCCTGCAGGGGTGTCCCAACTTAGCCCATTATAAGCTCTCACAGTCAACGAAGGATAAACCTTCTCCCAGGAAGACCCGATCAGTCTTGGAATCCCGGTTTACAAGATATTTCGACAATGGTTAAACAAGACCGGCAAAGCCGCCCGAATGTGCCGACAAATCCCGATAGGAGCTGCACATATCTCGTTCTCAGGGCACACCGGATGAGCAGTCCATACAACTAAAACCAATCCTCGAGTTTCCCCAAGGTGGCGCTGCAAAGGGCTCTAGTTTGGACCAGCACTCAGAGGAACACTGGCCCGGGGGTTTAAATAAAGATGACCCTCGGGCTCGCGAAAACCCGGGGGAAAAGGCTTAGGTGGCAAAAGGTAAAACCAAGGTTGGGCCTTGCTGGAGGAGTTTCATTCAAGGCGAACTGTCAAGGGGGTCCCATAAATCACCCAACCGCGTAAGGAACGCAAAATCGAGGAACATAATACCGGTATGACGGAAACTAGGGCGGCAAGAGTGGAACAAAACACCAGGCATAAGGCCGAGCCTTCCACCCTTTACCAAATATATAGATGCATTAATTAAATAAGAGGTATTGTGATATCCCAACAATATCCATGTTCCAACATGGAACCAACTTCAACTTCACCTGCAACTAGCAACGCTATAAGAAGGGCTGAGCAAAAGCGGTAACTTAGCCAAACAACGGTTTGCTAGGAAAGGATGGTTAGAGGCTTGCATGGCAATATGTGAGGCATGATATAGCAAGTGGTAGGTAGCGCAGCATGGCAATAGAACGAACAACTAGCAAAGCAAAGATAGAAGTGATTTCGAGGGTATGGTCATCTTGCCTGCAAGGTTCTCAGAGTTGTCGAAAGCTTGATCCTCGTAAGCGTACTCAACAGGTTCCTCGTTCACGAACTCATCTCCCGGCTCTACCCAAAACAAGAACACAAGCAACGGAACCACAATCAATCACGGGAGATGCACAAGCAACATGATGCAAAACATGTATGATATGCGGGATATGATATGCGATGCATATGCGTGCTCCAGAAGAAAAATGATGAACAAGGCAGTAACTTGGCAAACCAAGCATGCCACTGGAAAGATGAGATGATTTCAGTTGAAAACGATAAAAAGATCACCGGAAACGGATGCAGGGTTTGCAAATGGCAAGCAAAACAAGAATGACACGAATCTTCGATTAACAGCATGATAGCACTTAGAATGCAACAAGTAACAATGCTACTACACTCCAACATAGCAACAAAGCATATGGCAGTAATCTACAGGTGATGCTTGACAAAATATGAACACTGAGCTACGGCTAGATCACAACATAACAGGCTCAAACAAGCATGGCAAAAGTGCAAAAGATAACAGGTTCACAGAAATTACTGGACATGCCTGAAACAGCATCAGGTAGCAATGTTCAGTGCTAGAAATCAATATGCTACAGGAACTTACCATAGCAACACAAGGCATGGCAGTATTCTACTTAATACACATTGCAAAAGTCCCTTACTGACCATAAGCCAAAAAGGATCAGAAGATATGATGGCAACCATGTAAACATAGCAAGTTCCGTTAACAGGTTTCAGACAGCAGAAAACAGAGCATGGCAGACATTATGAGGGCATCTTGGTGAGCTTGATGCACTCATCACAAAGCAATGCATGACAAAACAAGCATACCTACAGCAAGATGGAATGTTTATTAAGCTATCCATGGCAAAATCAAGTACATAGCATGTATGAAACAACTACAAGAAGCTTGGCAAAATTGAACAACACGTAAACAATCTGCCAGAAATATTTTATAGCAAAAGTAGAGCCAGATTGAGTCATGCTACTGCACTCCATAATTGCAAAAAAGGGCATGCATGGATAAATTACAACAATATCTACAAAACATCCTTACTGAACATCTCCAAAAGGAGCACAGATCTCTCTGTAGACACATGGATACATAGCAACAAAATAACAGCAGACAGACAATAAAATCACCAAGTCCCTAAAATCAGAAACATTACGGAGCCTAGTTTGCATGCTTGTGCTAGTCACCACAGAGATCACAAAAATACATGGCATACACCCCTATAAATATGGCATGGCATACAACAAAACACATGTAGAGCTCATACCCATCAGATGCACAAATTAAATACCACAAAAATAACAAATCTCCAAGTTCTGCTAAGTAACAGCAGATAACAGCAACTAGCAATCTTGCACCAGAGATTTGGGCATCAAGATGGACTCAAATGAACATTGTGCAATGGAACAAAATGAAGAGCATCATGAGGCGAACATTTTGATATAACATGCTCATGAAACGGAGCTATATGCAGAGAGTTATGATGCGATGAACAGAGGCATGTAATGTAAAAATATAAGGACTTGGAAGATTTGAGAGGGGGAAGAGAAAGTCAACCCAGAGATTCTCAGATCCGATCGGGCCGAGCTCGGGTACGGCTGGAGGTTCGTCGCCGGAGACGGAGGAGAGGGGGACGCGGCGGCCGGCTTCGGAGGACCACAGGAAGGAGGCGGCGGAGAGGAGCCGCGGGAGGAGCTCGGGGAGACGGCGGGGCGCGGCGCTCGGGCGAGGTCGCCGGAGTTCGTCGCCGGCG
>NC_057802.1:137176763-137222376 GCF_018294505.1 Triticum aestivum
GGCTCGGCCACGTGGCAGCGCGGGATTGGCCGGGCGCGGCGGCGGCTGGACGTGTCCGGCGGCGACGGGAAGAGTTTTTTTAGGGTTTGGACTGCGAATGTATTTCGGGAGGGATGCATATATATAGGTAGAAGGAGCTAGGAGGCTCCAAATTGAGCACGGTCTTTGCCCACACGATCGTGATCGAACGACCTAGAGCATGGAAGAGACATAGAGGAGTTTTGGGCTGTTTAGAGAGGGGGTTTTGCTGCACACAAAAACGGACTTTGCGGTTGCCCGGTTAACCGTTGGAGTACCAAACGACCTCCAAAAGGAACGAAACTTGACAGGTGGTCTACCGGTCCATTCTGAGAACGTTCAACACCCGCTCACGAAAAGAAAACAAGAGGGGTTCGCCGGAGGAGGTGGGAGTGCCGGATTGCAAAATGGACAACGGGGAAAAAGCTCGGATGCAAGAGACGAACACGTATGCAAATGCAATGCACATGATGACATGATATGAGATGCATGACATGAACAAAATGCAAAACAAAAGACAAAACCCGACCATGAAGGGAATATCATAACACATAGCCGAAAATGGCAAGAGTTGGAGTTACAAATATGGAAAGTTACATCTGGGGTGTTACAGCGGCGCTGGTGGCGGCTCGGGAGGAGCGCCAAGAAAAGGGTGTGCCGTGCCAAGCCAGAGCTGACGCAGCGCGGGGTCAGGAAGGCGCAGCAAGGCCATCGGCGGCGGAAGACCAAGCTCAGCTGGGTAACATCGCAGAAGCTCCTGACGACGGCCAGGTCTCAGGAAACCCACCACTTCAGGATATGCCACAATCTCCGCAGGACCCGAGCCTCGACAGTGTGCCAGCCCTCGTCGAGCATCCGGTGTACTTCGTCAGCACCGTATTGCGGGATGCGAGGGTGCACTACCCCATGCTGCAAAAGCTCCTGCTCGCACTCTTGGTGGCCTCGCGCAAGCTGCGGCACTACTTCCAGGGCCACCCCATCAAGGTTGTCTCAGCCTACCCATTGAAGAGGGTACTCAGGAGCCCTAACTCAGCCGGAAGGGTTGTTGAGTGGAACATCGAGTTGCAAGCATTCCAGCTGGATTCAGCACTACCAGGGCCATCAAGGGAGCCACGCTCGCCGATTTTGTGGCAGAATGGACAGACGCCCCGGCTTTGGAGGAAGGAGAAGACCGGTCCACCTCCCCAGGAAGCGAGGCACCAGACGGTTGGGTCATGTATTTCGATGGCGCTTTCGCGCACCAGGGCGCGGGGGCTGGAGCAGTGCTCATCTCGCCCACTCAGGACAAGCTCTACTACGCCGTGCAACTCTGTTTTCAGCACGGCGAGAAGGTCTCCAGCAATATCGCAGAATACGAAGGCCTCATGGCTGGCCTGAAGGCTGCGGCGGCTCTAGGGGTGAAGCGCTTAACCATCAAAGGCGACTCGCAACTCCTCGTCAACTTCTCCAACAAGGTGTACGAGCCGAAGGATGAGCATATGGAGGCCTACCTCACGGAGGTGCGCAAGATGGAGAAGCAGTTCTTGGGCCTTGAGCTACAGCACGTGCCCCGGGGCACCAACAAGGAAGCCGACGACATCGCCAAGAGAGCGTCCAAGCGGCAACCGCAAGAGCCTGGTGTCTTCAAGGAGCGGCTCTTCAAGCCATCAGCTACGCCACCTCTTTCGAGCACGACCCAGCCTCGGGAGGAGCTCCCACAGCCTCCGGCCACTGGAGCCCCGGCCTGTGGCCCGACCTCAAGAGCTCGGCTGCTCTTGGCGCTCGAGCCCCAGGAGGAATGCTGGACCAAGGAGTTCATGGAGTACCTGACGCATGGGACGCTGCCGGAGAAGGAAGAGGGCGCGGAGCGCGTGGCACGGCAAGCCACGGCATACTGTATCCAAGATGGTGAGTTATACAGGAAACGGCCAAACGATGTCACGCTGCGCTGCATATCCGGTGATCAAGGAAGGGAGTTGCTGATTGACATACACGGCGGGGACTGTGGACACCACTCATCGTCATGGACCCTCGGCGGCAAGGTGTTCCGCAGCGGATTCTACTGGCCTGCAGCACTCAACGATGCAGCCGAGCTGGTGAAGTCCTGCGAAGCTTGCCAATTCCACGCCAAGATATCCATCAGCCTGCTCAGGGCCTCCAAACCATTCCGCTCACATGGCCATTCACGGTCTGGGGGCTGGACATCCTAGGCCCGTTCCCCCGAGCGCCAGGGGGCTACCGCTATCTCTACGTCGCCATCGACAAGTTCACCAAGTGGACAGAAGTGGAAGTCGTCCGTACCATTCCAACCGGCTCAGCTGTCAAGTTCATCAAG
Organism: Triticum aestivum; assembly: GCF_018294505.1. Lineage (NCBI taxonomy): Eukaryota > Viridiplantae > Streptophyta > Magnoliopsida > Poales > Poaceae > Triticum > Triticum aestivum. The sequence continues at coordinate 137,179,096 of NC_057802.1, forward strand.
GGCCTCGTGAGCCGCTTCAGGGTCCCCAACCGCATCATCACAGATAACGGCTCGCAGTTTACTAGTAACCTCTTCAAAACCTACTGTGCTAACCTTGGAACGCAGATCTGCTACGCTTTGGTGGCCCACCCCAGGAGCAATGGTCAGGCTGAACGCGCCAACGCTGATGTCCTGAGGGGCCTCAAGACCAGAACCTTCAAGAAGAAGCTGGAGGCCTGCGGCAGGGGCTGGCACGACGAGCTCCAGTCCGTGTTGTGGTCCATCCACACCACAGCTACCAAGCCAACGGGCGAGACCCCGTTCTTCCTGGTCTACGGAGCCGAAGCAGTCCTCCCTCACGAAGTCAAGCATCGCTCTGCGCGGGTTCTGGCATTTGATGAAACGCAGCAGGACGCCATGCATGGGATGGATCTCGTGCTGGGGGAGGAACGTCGTTGTGAAGCTGCATTAAGGGCGGCAAGGTATCAGCAAGCGCTGCGACGTCACCACTGCCGCAACATTCGCACCAGGACGCTCGAGATGGGTGACCTGGTCCTGAGGCGGGTCCTCTCCGGGGAAGGGCTGCACAAGCTTTCGCCCATGTGGGAGGGCCCGTTCAGGGTCGTCCATATCTCCAGGCCTAGCGCCGTGCGCCTGGAGACACAAGAAGGGACACCTATCCAAAACGCCTGGAACATCCAACACCTCAGGAAGTTCTACCCGTGAAGCAAGGCCCAGAGCCTGTGAAGAAAGGCCCAGAGCCTGTGAAGAAGGCCCGGTGCCTGTGAAGAATTGCCGCCCGTGACACTCTCACGTAATAATGAGTTGGGGTTGTACACGCCCCGGAGTCTCATGAGCGCCGGCCTCAGGCCCTGGGGCTCCCTCCCACGCCTAGTGGACAGCACTTAGCTCCGCGTTGGTGAGAAGACTTGAAGACTAGATTAGGTGCCGGACACGGCTTTTCATTTGCTTTCCGTAGTTGGCTCGCTTTTCCTTAATCGAAGTTGCTCTTGGTGTTCGTTGCAGATTTGATTCCCTAGCCTTTTACCGCATTTTTCGGCTCTGGTTTGCTCATGTTCTCTCTCTCTCGCATGCCTCGCGATGGGGCTAGGCAGGTGCCCTCGCGAGCATTTTTCTTCTCCCTGCCTTCTCGCGCGAGCATTTTTCTTCTCTCTGCCTTCTCGCGAGCCACCCTCGTTCGAGCCTAAAAGTTGGCACATCTCTCCTAATCCGTGCCCCTCGGGTACCGCGATACAAAGCGCCAAATCAAGGCTTGGGTGAACGGCAGGTCTTTTAGTGCACCCCCTAACGAATATTTTGCAGTTTCTGAGCAACGCAGACACCTCGCGAGGGAAAGGGCATCCCAAACGCGCCAGGTTAAGTTATATTTGCATAAAATAACAACACGGCATGGGAATAACACGCACAGTGCATTAACCAAAGAACCACAGTCTGATACACGCCCCTCTGGGCCCATACTGGTTTCGTTTTCTGATGCGGGGAAAAAGAAAAAGCTAAACAAAGCGGCATTGCAGCAATCCGCGGAGGCAGGCCCTCAGCGATGCCCCAAGCCTAGCTATACCCCTCCTCGCGCTTCACGGAGGCGTGATGACGAGATGACCCGCTGCCTCCTTCAAAGCATGCGCGGCGGTGCGGCGGCTGGTCGTAGCCACCGCTGCTGGAGCTGTCACCGGAGGAAGAGCCGCCGTAGCTGGAGGAGACGCGGTCGCCGCCGAGGGCAGGCTCGCCCTCATCCTCGTCGCGACCATCACCAAGGCCGAGCACCTCCTCACCGACGTTCGTCTCGGGGCAGCACCCGGCACGGCGACCATCTTCCCCGAACACCCTCACATAGAGGGTCGATCCACCGTCATACCTGAAGTGGAGCGTGCACCGCCGGCCCAGGCCGCGCGTGCGGGCGAACGTCTGCCAGCCGTTGGCCAGGGCTATGTTGCCCGCGGCAGAAGTCTCGACCGCAACCCAAGAGGCCTTGCTGCAGCAGCCATCCGCCTGCAGCCAGAGTCCGCCCGGACCAGAGGTCGGCAGTTCACCGGCGAAGAAGCGCGGAAGTTGGAGCCAGTTGCGGCCGTTTCTCTGACCAGACAACAAACTCCGGCGACATCTCCGCCGTGTGGAAGCGCGGACGAGGAGGCCGCGCCACCATAGCACGCCTCCCCTCATCAACTGGACCGCCATGGTTGGGACGATCCCCTCCGCGTGCCGCGGCGCCGCCTCGATGGTGGGCCACGGCGGGGGTCGCGGCGTGCTTCCGCGGATGGTCGCGACGGCGCTTGGGCGCCAGGGAACCGAGGCCCTCGCGAGGGGCCTTCCCCTTCTCGGTGGCAGAGAACTTCCTTCATGGTGCCATCGGAGGCACTGCGAGCAATGAAGCAAAGGAGAAGCAAGCAAGCGAGGAAGAGATGACCAGCGGGGGCTCCGTCCCACTCCCCATTTATAGCAAGAGAAGGCCAACCGGTGTCTCCCATGATCGCAGGTAATGATGGTTTTCCTTGCATGTCGGAGGGACTTGTCAAGTTGTGCAGTCGCCGAGGCAGCGTGGGGAAGCGGAGACGCCCACGTCCAATCAACCGCCACACGTCAACCGAGGCCGCAGGCTTTTGGGGCCCGCGGTGCTCCGAACTTGACCCTTGGCTTCGCCGCGAAGCCAAGCCCGAGCGCGCCTTGGGCCCGGGGGCTACTGTCGGCGTTCTGGGAACGGGGGTCCCCAGACTTGCCTGCCTGCGGCCCACAGCGTGGCTAAGCCAGCAGGCCGTGCGGCCGATCTTCATCAACAAGGCATCCAAGACCCTCGCGAGGGTCCAAGCTTCACGAGGCGGGCGACGCAAGACCTCCTCTGGAGTAGCCTAACCAGGCAGGCTCGCGAGGAGCGGAGATATCAAGGCAGGGCAAAACCTCACGAGGCCCTCGTGACATGAGCCATGACGAACGGCACCAGGCGGGGGCCAGCGCGCGCAGCGTCCTTATTTCCTCTTTGGTGCTAAGGAGGCCAGCGCAGGCGAAGAGTACCGAGGCATCAGGCAAAGGTTGCTATATTGGTGCAACGAGACCAAGACCAGGAGGACGGCAAGACGGAGGTCACCGTGGAGCACAAGACGGCGTCACCACCAGAGCTTTTCGCAGGCGAAGACCGCTTTTGTCAGGATAGCTTGTACTAGCTGTCCCCCTTCAAATTCGCCCGCCATTGTTGGCTCCCTTCCCGCTCGATATTTGGGAAGAGGACCAGGGCCTCTATAAATAGGTCTAGCCATCACAGTAGGAGGCATCGAATCCTCGCCCGCACAAGTTTGACAAGCACAAGAGCACCTCAACCTTAGGAGGCTGATTTTCCTTTGTACTGTTCTTCATCAGCCCAAGAGGCAATCCACCACCACCACACTGGAGTAGGGTATTACACCACAACGGTGGCCCGAACCAGTATAAACCTCGTGTCTCTCTGTGTTGCGAGTTTGTTGAGTCCATCCGCGAGATCTTTGTGAGCTAGGGCGTAGATCGGTAGGAGGGAAAGACTTCCCGCGCACCCCAGTGTTCGAACCTTAAGGGTTTGCCGGAACCCCACATCCGACAACTGCCGCGTCTTCCTCGGCTCCGCGTCGTCCCCTTCCTAAGCCTCATCGTCGTCCACCGCCTTGGTGCTCTTGGCGCGGCATGGTCAATGTGGTCAATGACCGACTTCCATCGGAACAGTACTGTACGTGGAGTGGCTGACAGCTGGGTCCACGTCCACAGCCCAGTTTTTTTGTGATTTGCCAAGTAAGTCGTTTTGTCAGGCCTGTTGGGCTGCAAATCTTTCAAGACGAGGAGAGCTTCATTCGGCTGGCCGAGAAAATGGCCTATCAGTAATGAGAAATGGGCTGTACATTTTTAAAACACATCAAACCGGCAATTAGTTTCAATTTTTTTTTTCATTTCGAGATTTTAAATTGCATTGATTTTTATGCGTGGACAATTTGTTGGATTTTATATTGATATACATTTATTTTTAAAATCAGTTTGAATGTGACTCGAAATTTCGTGATTAAAAACAGTTCGGATCGCACCGAAATATGCAAAATTTCGTATAATTTTTTAACCGTGGCCACAATATGGGCTGTAATGCTAACAAAAAGAATATGGGCTCCAAAAAAACCTTAAGAATTAGGAAATGGGCTATAAATTATTAGAAATAATGGCAGATGGGCTGTATTATGTTTTCCACAGATTTGAGCCTTTCCTAAAAAAAGGTTGACGCACAAGCAGTGACTGTTGGATGTCCATCCAACGGTCGTCGTGCTTCTTCAATCTCTGCTCTTCCTGCTCCAGCCGCTCAAACAAGCGCCGGCGGGACTTCCTGCTCCCTCCTCCCCACGACCGGCTGTGCTGCCGCGTAGGCCTCACCGCCCCACCGTACTCCCATCGCTGGCCTAGTCATCCCTCTACTCACCCACACCTGTTGTTATTCTCCGGCGACGGCAGACGAACCAGTAAACCCTCGTACAGTCATACTCCCCTCCGCGTGGGAAACAACTGCCGAGTCTTCCCTGCCTACATGTCGCTCCCTTCCTAGGCCTCACTGTCGTCCACCGCCCTGGTGCTCTCGGCACGGCCTGGTCAACGACCGACATGCATTTGAAGTGGACTGTACGTGGAGAGGCTGACAGCTGGGTCCACGGCCGCACGCAAGGAAATGCCTCCTTATTACGCGCAAAATAATGATTCCTCCACCTGACATCTGGGACCCACCGAAAGGGCCTCTGTATTTCACGAAAAAAACGTTACCGCCACTAACAGCTTGGACCCGTCAGCTATATCTTCGCACACAAGGAAGTGCCTCCTTATTACGCACAAAAAATGAGTACTCCCCCTGCTAGCTGGGACCCAGTATAGTGGCAGGCTGACTTGTCGGCCTACTAAGTTGACGGGGACGGAGGGCTTTGTCAACTTAGTCAATATGCACAATTCTAGCTCCACTGACCGTACGATGTCCATCCAACGGCCGTAGTGCTTCTTCAACCTTTGGTCTTCTTGCTCCAGCCGCCCAAACCAGCACCGGTCGTGCCTCGTGCTCCTGCCTCCCGTGGCCGGCTGCGATGCGACGGAGGCCTCACCGCCCCCTACTACTCCCACCGTTGGCCAGGCCATCCCTCTACTCACCCACACCCCCTGTTATTCTGCGGCGACGGCAGCCTCACACCGCAGCGAACCAGTGAACCATCATACTCCTATACGCGTGGGCATCCACTGCCACGTCTTCCCTGGCTGCGCGTCGTCACCTTCCTAGGCCTCGCCGTCGTCCACCGCCCTGGAGCTCTCGGCGCGGCATGGTCAACGTGGTCAAGGAACGGCTTCCATCGGACGTGGACTATACATGGAGAGGCTGACAGCTGGGTCCACTGCCGCAGCAAGGAAGTGTCTCCTTATTACGCGCAAAATAAATATTCCTCTACGTGACAGCGGGGACCCACCGGACGGGCCACCGTATTTCGCGAAAAAAAACGTTTCCCCCTGACTGCTGGGACCCACCAGCTACATCTTCGCACGCAAGGAAGTGCGTCCGGGCAAAAAAAAACGATTCGTCCCCCTGACTGCTGGGACCCATGTCGATGTCAAAACTGGCGGATCTCGGGTAGGGGGTCCCGAACTGTGCGTCTAAGGCGGATGGTAACAAGAGGCGGGGGAACACAGTGTTTACCCAGGTTCGGGCCCTCTCGATGGAGGTAATACCCTACTTCCTGCTTGATTGATCTTGATGATATGAGTATTACAAGAGTTGATCTACCACGAGATCGTAGAGGCTAAACCCTAGAAGCTAGCCTATGATTATGATTGTTGTTGTCCTACGGACTAAACCCTCCGGATTATATAGACACCAAAGGGGGCTAGGGTTACATAGAGTCGGTTACAAGGGAGGAGATCTACAGATCCGATTTGCCAAGCTTGCCTTCCACGCCAAGGAGATTCCCATCCGGACATGGGACGAAGTCTTCAATCTTGTATCTTCATAGTCCAACAGTACGGCCAAAGGATATAGTCCGGCTGTCCGAGGACCCCCTAATCCAGAACTCCCTCAGTAGCCCCTGAACCAGGCTTCAATGATGATGAGTCCGGCGCGCAGATTGTCTTCGGCATTGCAAGGCGGGTTCTTCCTCCGAATACTCCATAGAAGATTTTGAACACAAGGATAGTGTCCGGCTCTGCAAAACAAATTCCACATACCATCGTAGAGAGTATAATATTTCCACAAATCTAATCTGCTGACAACTTTTCATAACGTGACATCACACCACGGCCTAGTCATTATTCGAACCGTTTCTCCCAGCCTGCCACTGCACGTTTTGCGAGGCGGTTTTATTGGCACGTCTTGTCGAAGCAGAGATCGTGTTCCCCTTATCACGGGATTCTCATCAATACGGGTATGGGTAACCCAATCGTGCCTGTTGGTATGACTCCTCGATTTTAGGCAAGTTCCAAATGGCCACACGGAGGACGCTTAATATTCACCCTCTTTATAAAGGGGGCAAGGCCTGTCCTTTTCTTCTCGCGCTCAATCGAATCCTTTCCCCACCTCGAGTTCCAACACCCAAGGCTCGGGCTAAGCGCTTCGGACCTTCAATCATGTCCGGATCCAACCTTCAAGGTCGGTGGATGGCAGAGGAGGACATCAAGAAGCTAAGAGAAGCCAGGTATCTGACCGCCGAAATCTCGCACAGGCTGCCTGCTCAAGGGCAGGTCATCCCCACTCCCGAACCCAACGAGAGTGTCGTATTTGTTTCCCACTTCCTCCGAGGGCTAGGCTTTAGTCTTGATCCCTTTGTTAGAGGGCTTATGTTCTATTATGGGCTCAATTTCCATGATCTGGCTCCGGATTCCATCCTTCACATCTTGTCGTTCATCATCGTGTGTGAGGCCTTCCTCCGCATCACCCCACACTTCGGCTTATGGCTCAAGACCTTCAATGTGAAGCCGAAGATGATCAATGGGCGACACACAGAATGCGGAGGTGCTATAATAAGAAAAGGCGTTGATGCTCCATGGCCAAAGGGTTCCTTCCCGGAGATGCCCGCTTTGTGGCAGCGGGAGTGGTTTTACATCACCGCTTCCCGAAGTACTAAGTGGGTAGCTGCCCCCGCCTTCCGTTCGGGCCCCCCGCCACAACTGGCGTCATGGGTCAACAAGGGGCTGGACTAGGGGCCAGTTAATGACGTGCCGACATTGCAGAGTCGCATCCGAGATCTCCTCAAGAGAGATATCAGCCTTGTCAAGGTAATGCAAGTCATGCTAGTTCGTCGGGTCCTGCCATGTCAACGTCGACCTCTCCGTATGTGGGAGTTCAATCTGGAAGGACCGCGAACTATTCAGCAATTCTTCGGCATGACACTCGAAGGGATGTATGGATTGTTCTTCGGATCACGAATAAAGTGTCCGCACCGCCGAGGATGCGGGTCTAAACTGCAATCATCCAGATACCCCTGTAAGTATTTCTGCAGCCGAACACATTGTCTTTTCTTTTGTCCTAACATCATTCTGAACAACCGCTCTTTCACCAGGACTGGATAAAAAAGGCGAAGATGATCAGGTGTTCGGCCCCCCTTCCTGAAGGCTCACCGGATCCTATACTAGCCAGGATGCTCGAGCCCACACCTTATCAAGCGCCATCAGGGGAAGATAAAGGGAGTAATAAATAAGCCGAGAGCGGAGCTCACGCATTACTTATCCAAACCGGGGGAATTAGTGTCTCCGCGAAGGAGGATAATCGGGGAGAAGAATCTGAAATTCCCTCTCCCCAAGGAAGGAAAAGGACCGCCTCTGAAGACTTGGAAACAAGGGTTTCCAAACAAGGGAAGAAACCTTTGCCAGGGGGCCCTGCCCTGGAGGGCATCCTTACCGCGCAGTGCCCGCAAGGGGATCAGCCCTCCACCGAGCTATAAGTAAACAAGAGTACTTTATAGTAAATATATCTTGCTTCCTTTCTGAGTACAGTAACTGAGACGTATGTCTTGTAGCTCAGATCGTAGCCCTTCTCAACAGAGTTCGTCTTCGGGGGATCTTCTTCCGGAGATGATGGAGAGCGAAACGCCTCCCCGTGCTTCGCCGCCTCATGAGGCGGACGACCCTGAGGTGTCGTCACGGAGGATTTCTCCTGATCCACCAAGGCCAGAAGGTAACCCTTCGGCCACCCGAAGTCCAGAATATTCAGCTCCTAAGGAGAGCAACAGAAAGAGTCCGGGACTGTCCGTTGCACAACTGGATGCACTGATGAGTCTTCTGGAGCAAGCCGCTATCTCAGAGGCGCATCATACTTTAATGGGTACGGTGTTTGAGAGGATTTCATCCGCCGAAAGCGGGTTGCATGAAGCCTTTATGAGTCTGCTAAGAGGCTTTGAGGTACGCAAGGTAATATTTTTTTTTTGATAGTACCGCACACGCTAGGTGTGCCCTATGCAGATAGTAGCCCCTGAGACTCTGGTTGCTGTCCAAAGGCGGCAAACAGAGGATCATAGTCCCAGGTAATGATCATGCTGCTTTTATGTGCAGGCGGCTGAGGGTCCGGTGGCTGGCTGGACTGGAGAGTTTGCCGAACTGAGGCGGCAACTTGATGCGGCAGATGCCGACATCGTGCTTGTAAACAAGCAGCTTGACGAGGCACAGGGTATGTATTCTCCGGTTGTCAATCAGATATTAAGAGGAGCATGATGCTAGTATCTATCATATGCTGTGATTCCAGATGGAGCTGCCGCCGTGGAGGCCCTTCGGGCAGAGCTTGCCCGAGCCAAGGAACAAGCCAGGAGAAGTGACGCGGCCACCCTGAAGGCGGCTGAAGAGTTAAAGGCCGAAAAGGCTGCTCATCGTCAGAGCGAAGAGAAAATAGCCAAGATGGCTGTTGAGCTGAAGGATGCCGCCGACCGGTATGAGCTTCTTGAAAAGGAAAGCCAAGCGAAAGCGGCGGATCTGAAGAAAGCCATGGAAGCCGCCAAGGAAACCCGCTCTAAAATTAGAGCGGCGAAGGAGGAGCTTCGTCAAGCCGGAAGTATCACCGCTGGGAAGCCCTTCTTGTTGCGGATGAAGTTTGGAGATCCGAAGTATGCCCCTCTGGATAAATTATGGAGTGCTGCAGATGCGTACTTGGACTTGGCAACGAGTGCTGCTGATGCGACTGAATTTTTCAAAGATAGAAAAGATCATGAAGTGGAAAAGTTATTCTGGTCACAGTTCAATGCTCCAACGCGTCCGCTGCTGTTAAATGAACAAATGGCCGAGTGGGCTGAACTCCATAGATTGTCCAGACTTGCCATGAGGTCTGTCGTGGATCATCTTTGGCCGGAAGGGCCAAGGCCAAATAGTTATTTTGGTTTAGTGCAACAATTCCTTGGTGTTGTGCCGCATATCGACGCTGTAAAGAGGTCGTCGTGCATAGAGGGTGCGCGGATGGCTCTTGCCCGTGTTAAGACGTACTGGGCAGAGATGGAGACCACCGCTGTTGCAACCCAGGATCTGGCCATAGGCCAGGTCTCGCCCGAGCACTATTTTGAAGAAGTCCTAGAAGGTGCTCATTTAATAGAGGCTCAGTGCTTGAAGAGTATTATGTTCGAGTGACATGTATCCCGATTGTAAAAACAATGCTATTTGAATTATAAAGGTTGTGTTTATACTTTTGCCTGAAAGTATTATGATGCCTCCTGTGCGGTATATTTATATATATATATAACCTGAAAATTTGCAGTCGCCGGCTTCAGCCCCCACGCATATAATGCGGGGGTGTTCGCAAAAATGCGTGTGCACACTTGATCCAACGTCTTGGTCCATTAAGGAGGTGATAGCGCGGCGAACAAGGCAATCGGACTATATTGCTTTAAGACTTTCACTTAGCCATAGGAGTTTGATAGTGGGGCTACTATATAGCCCCTGGAACTTCTGCGCTCATCCGGATGTGGGGCGCGTACATACATGACCGGGAAATCGGCCCTTCGTTAATGCGGAGTAATCGCGAAGATTCCGCTGAGTCATCGAGTGGTTGACCAGTCTCACGCTTTATCATGACAGTTAGTTTTCGGCTTTCTCTACTGAGGTGCTCGTCCAGATGAACCAGGGCACAATCGCAGTACTTCTCCCGGTGCCACCTTAGCCGATAGAGCGGAATGTAAGGTAGCAAAACATGGGAGCCGGGAAAACCCAACTATTGACCAAAGACATGATTTGGAGCTAATGCATATAAGGCCAAACTCACGACGCCGAACACTCCCTAAGGTATTCGGACTTTACAACATATACCGGGCTGAGTAACGCCCTTGATAATGAACCCTGAATTTCCAGGTACGTGCATTAGTCTGACGTGGCGAAATGCCAATAACGCCAGCATCCCTCTCGGTTGTATTGAGTATCCGGAGGGCGTGAATCAACAAGAGACAGTAAGAAAGGTTTACACAGGGTCTTAATCTAAAAAGAAACCTTTGAGCGGGGCCCTGCCGCACATCTGCGCCTGTGTCTCCGTTGTGCCATATCCTGGAGGGTTGTAGCACGATTATCATGTGTAAAAGAGAAAAACTTAGGTGAAAGTCTTCGTGCGAAAAATTGGTTATTCTTAATAAACCATTAAAATTCAATCTAAATAGGGTCAAGCCGAACTGTAGTCCTTTTTACATGCGGGAAGCCCCTAGTGTCACCTATGGGGGTATATCCATCGACCCAATCTCAGGTTTGTCTGAGCTGTTACAACTAGTTGTGCGTTGGACTCGTCTAGCCGTGTCCGCGGTCTTGACGACCAATCATTTATTCTGGTTGGAGGGGTCGTTCAGTGTTCGGCTGCTAAAGCCGCCGCACATTCTTCCACACATAAGGAACGCTCTGTGTTTCCGCTAACTATGATGATGCCACGTGGACCGGGAATCTTAAGCTTAAGATAAGTGTAGTGCGGTACTGCATTAAAACGAGCGAACGCCATTCGTCCGAGTAGTGCTTGATAGCCGCTTCGGAATGGAGCGATGTCGAAGGTTAGCTTTTCACTTCGGAAGTTGTCGAGAGAACCGAATACAACCTCTAGTACTAGAGAGCCCGTGCAACGGGCCTCTGGGCCTGGTATTACTCCTTTGAAGGTAGTATTGCTTTGGCTGATTCTTGTCGGGTCTATCCCCATTTTGCGGACTGTGTCCTGATATATCAGATTAAGACTACTGCCGCCGTCCATAAGGACTCGGGTGAGATGGTATCCGTCAAATATTGGGTCTAGCACCAAGGCAGCCACTCCTCCGTGCCGGATACTAATTGGGTGATCCCTACGATCAAAAGTGATCGTGCAGGCCGACCAAGGGTTGAACTTGGGGGTGGCGTGCTCTACGGCGCATATGTCTCGGAGTGCGTGTTTGCTCCTCCTCTTAGTTACGTGAATCATGTTCACTGTTTCGACCTCTGGTGGGGATTTTTTCTGTCCCCCAGTGTTTTGCTAGCGAGGCTCATCCTCGTCTTCACTTGGTGTCTCCCTCCCCTTGTGTTCGGTGTTTAGCTTACCGGCCTGCTTGAAGACCCAGCATTCTCTGTTGGTGTGATTTGCAGGTTTATCGGAGGTGCCATGAATCTGACATAATCTGTCTATGATCTTGTTTAGGCTGGACGGTCCATCTCTGCTGCCTTCGAATGGCTTTTTCCGTTGACCGGATCGAGAGCCCCTGAATCCGGCGTTTATCGCCGTGTTTTCTGGGCTATCTTCATTGTTGCGACGCTTGCTTTTATTGCGTCGTGGTTTTCCATTCCCACCCCTGACTTCGGATGTGCCTGGGTCGCTGGTGCCGCTACGGGCCAGCCAACTGTCTTCGCCCGCCCAGAAGCGGGTCATTAGGCTTGTTAGGGCTGCCATTGTCCTCGGTTTTTCCTGGCCGAGGTGTCTGGCGAGCCATTCGTCCCGGACACTGTGTTTGAAAGCTGCTAAGGCTTCGGCGTCCGGGCAGTCGATGATTTGATTCTTCTTAGTGAGAAATCTGTTCCAAAGCTTTCGGGCTGACTCTCCGGGCTGTTGAATTATATGACTTAAATCATCTGCATCCGGAGGTCGGACATAGGTCCCTTGAAAATTAGCCCTAAAAGCATCCTCAAGCTCCTCCCAACTTCCAATTGAGTTTTCGGGGAGACTCTTCAGCGAGTGTCGAGCTGGTCCCTTCAATTTGAGGGGCAAGTATTTGATGGCGTGGATATCATCTCCGCGAGCCATATGTATATGAAGGATAAAGTCCTCAATCCAGACCCCAGGGTCTGTCGTTCCGTCGTATGCCTCTATGTTCACGGGCTTGAATCCCTCCGGAAATTCGTGATCCAGCACCTCATCGGTGAAGCATAGGGGGTGTGCGGCACCCCTGTATTTGGATGTGTCATGGCATGCTGACGGTTGTAGTGTTCGGTTTTGCTTCTGTGCCGGAGCGCGTTTCCTAGATCCGTAGATGGACCTGGTCATGCCGGCTTTTTCGAGCAAGTCTTCACGTAAGTCGTGTGCTGGCTTATATGCAACATCGTTAGCCGCCCTATCGCGGCCACGGGGTGGTCGATCCGGCTGATCGGCCGTTTTATTTTTCGGCCGCATAGGCTCTAAAGCCTCGTCATCGAATTCAGGCAGCAGCTTGCGCTTTGGATAACTCTTTGTGTGGCGACTGCCACCGTACTTTTCTGAAGTGTCAAGCACTTTATTCCATCTACTGATGAGTGTATTTTGCGTGGCCTTAAGCCTTTGCTTCTGCTTCTTCAGACTCCTCGCGGTGGCAATAAGCCTTCTGTGGAGGTTCTCTTGTTCCAGGTGCCTTTCCGGGATGATGTGTGCATCGTCGTCCGGACTATTCTCCTCTCCGGAGACAGGTTGATGATCTTTACCCTTGGCATCGCCGTGATCGGACAGTGGCTCCGTACTATGTTCGCCGTCCGCTGGCTCGTCCTGTTCTGTTGCTTTGGAGTCGACCGGGGTGTCATTCTTTCTTGCGTTGTTATCGCTGTTTCTGCCGAGGCGGGATTTGGAGCGGCGCCTACGCCGTCGCTTTGGTTGCTTCTCGAGGGGGTTATCCTTTGCTGCATCCTCCCGTTCCTTGTCATTGTCTTCTTTGGGTGTATCCACCATGTATATATCGTGTGATGAAGTGGCTGTCCAGCGCCCTGTCGGCGATGGTTCCTGTTCCTCTCCTGCATCGTCGTCCATACCGTTGATGTCTTCGGAGCCGAAATCAAGCATGTCGGTTAGATCGTTGACAGTGGCTATTAAGTGGGTGGTGGGTGGGGAACGAGTTTCTTCGTCGTCCGCTTCCCACTCAAGTCGGACACAGTTCGGCCAAGGGCCTCCTGACAAGGAGAGACACCTTAATGAATTTAGCACATCGCCCAAGGGCGAGTGCTGAAAGATATCCGCGGAGGAAAACTCCATGATCGGTGCCCAATCAGATTCGATAGGCACTGACGCAAGCGGTTCGGGGCCCGCGGCCGAGGACGAATCCAAGGGTTCGGCAACACGGGTCTCGTAGGAGGTGAAGTCAGTATTCGGCTCTATCGCCGCTGAGTGTGCGGCCTCCGTGGCTGGGTCCATCCACCCGTCCTTGGACGGCACAATCTGCTCCGGATTGAGGGCTGGAGTAGCCACAGGTGTGATCTCTCGAACACCGTCCGACGGCAGACCTAAATCATGCTCGTCGTGACTGTGCGGCGCACCTGACATGGGCTCGAATCCGTCAAAGATCAAGTCTCCGTGGATGTCGGCCGTATAGTTTAAGCTTCCAAACCTGACCTGACAGCCAGGGGTGTAGCTGTCGATCTGCTCTAGACGGCCAAGCGAGTTGGCCCGCAGTGCGAAGCCGCCGAATATGAAGATATGTCTGGGGAGGAAAACCTCACCCTGGATCGCATCGTTGCCGATGATCGAAGGAGCCATCAAGCCTTATGGAGACGACACAGTGGAACTCTCAATGAAAGCACCAATGTCGGTGTCAAAACCGGCGGATCTCGGGTAGGGGGTCCCGAACTGTGCGTCTAAGGCGGATGGTAACAGGAGGCGGGGGACACAATGTTTACCCAGGTTCAGGCCCTCTTGATGGAGGTAATACCCTACTTCCTGCTTGATTGATCTTGATGATATGAGTATTACAAGAGTTGATCTACCACGAGATCATAGAGGCTAAACCCTAGAAGCTAGCCTATGATTATGATTGTTGTTGTCCTACGGACTAAACCCTCCGGTTTATATAGACACCGGAGGGGGCTAAGGTTACACAGAGTCGGTTACAAGGGAGGAGATCTACAGATCCGATTTGCCAAGCTTGCCTTCCACGCCAAGGAGAGTCCCATCTGGACACGGGACGAAATCTTCAATCTTGTATCTTCATAGTCCAACAGTACGGCCAAAGGATATAGTCCGGCTGTCCGAGGACCCCCTAATCCAGGACTCCCTCAACAGCTACATCTTCGCAGGCAAGGAAGTGCCTAACAGTCAGGACCCACCTGGTCGAAGCATACGTAGCGTTGTCATTCTGGTCGCGAACGTGTACGTACATACTGGTTGATGTAGAGGCGCGCACGTGTCGTAGCAGAGGCGCACACATAGCATGTACACGTACGTACAGCGGCCAGGGTGCAAGAAAGTAAATATGGCCACGTACGTACATACGGGCGAGGTCTCGAATGCCTACTCGCGCGTACGTACGGCCAGGGCTCGTGTACATGGCTGGGTCAGAATGGAGAAACAGCGTCGTCGTCGTGTTCATGGGGAGCCAACCGGCTGGGTTGGAACGGAATGCGTCGCCGTGTTCATCGGGAGGGCTTGGACGGAACAACCGATGGAAACGAGTCCTGGCGTACCGCAGAACGGAGGAAACGGCCTTGTGTTCGACCGGCCACGTTCGAAATGGGATCCTGTTCATCGAGAGGGGTGTGGCGTACCGCAAAACAGAGGAAATGGACCTCCTACGGTCGAAACGGGGGTCCTGTTGATCGGGAGGGGTGTGGCATACCACAAAACGGACGAAACGGACTTGTGTTGGAGCGCTACGGTCGAAACGGGGGTCCTGTTCATCGAGAGGGGTGTGGCGTACCACAAAACGGGACTCCACGGGATACTGTTCATCTCCACCATCGACCCCCTCCAGCCTCCACGGGCTACCGTATCCACTGTCGACCTCCTCCAGCCTCCACCTGCGACTGTTCATCCACGGGCTCCTATTCATCCAGCCTCCACCGCGCGCTACTCCACCGGCTATTGTTCAACCAGCCCTCTCCACGGGCTCCTGTTCAACCACCCGTCCACGGGCTACTGTTCATCCAGCCCTCCACCGTCTACTGTTCATCCTGCCCTCCACGGGGTGGTCCTGTTCATCCAGCCCTCCACGGGGTCCTGTTCATCCAGCCCCAACCGGCTCGATCGATCGGGGTCCTGTTCATCCACCCCCACCGGGAACTGTTCATCCAAACCCCCCAGCAACACTCACTGTTCATCCAGAGGCAGCATCGATTGGCTTCAGTTAGCAGCAGTAGCGAAGGAATCGCTCGATCGGGTTCAGTTAACAGCCATCGATTGATCGCTCGGGTTCAGTAATGCGTAGCCTGCAGTGTAATCGCTCGGGTTCAGTTAGATCCCAACGCCTCACTCGGGTTCGGTTAGAGCCCAACGCCTCGCACCCACACGCGTGCGTGTACGAGAGAAACGCGCATCGCTCGGCCCGGACCACCCACCGTAACCGGGAACACCCCGATATTTTCCTCTCCCTCGCTTCTACCACGGTTTTTTCCGTCATTGATGGCCCAAAGAATGTCATGCAGCTGCGTCTCCGGCCCGCCCAGGACGAAAAGCCCATTTTCTGTCATGATTTTTTGTCATAGAAGTAGGACCCCACCACATCTATGATGATACCGGGTTTTGTCACAATTATCGTCATAGAAGTGTCATAAGTATGACAGAAAAAAATTCGTACGGCCCAAAATGTCATGGATGTGTCTTTTTTTGTAGTGAAATCCAGCGGCTGAGCTCTATCTGGCGGGCCGGCCCCTTTCACATCACCTCCCGGGGCCATTGGTGCTTGGCCTTCTCACGCGATAACCTCAGGAGATTCGTTCGGCGCAGGTTGTCTGACCACCTCGCAGGACCAGCGCAGCGAACCAAAACCAAGACCAGGCACAACCCTCCTTGAGGTAGGGCCTCGTGAGTCCCGCGCTGGCTCACGAGTGCCCAGATACACCTTGTCTAGCCTTGCCGTGCAAGCCACGTGTCAGGGCGGGGCTGTACACGCCCCGGGGGCTCTTCGTAGTAGGGAGTCCCCCGCCCACGCACCAGTGGAAGCACCATGCTCCGCGCTGGCCGTCGACACTGCCGAGGAGCGGCTATGCCCGTGCACAAGCGGAAGCACTACGCTCCGCGTTGGTGATAAACAACTGAGGGCGGCCTCACGGCCGTACCAACCTCAGGGAGCCCCAGAGCTTAGTGTCCGGCCTCACCGCAACGCCTCCCCTCGAGAGAGCCGTGCGAGGGGGCTGGGCACGGGGGCTGCGCTCGGGTCACGCCCAAGCGTACACCACCCAACCAGGTCTCCCGGACCTGGTCGTCGTGCGCCCCTCCCGAGCCGAGCCTCGGCGAGGGCAAAGGTATGGAGACTGTTTGCACGTCAAGGGGGACTCCTGAGCATCGCGACTCAGGAGCCTAACTGGTCACGTAGCCCCTCACTCCTTGGTCCGTCCTTGTCTCTGGTCTGCCCAACGGCGGTTGAGGTATGCGCGTGGCCGGGCCCTGCCGACATAGAACGTTAACCTATCCTTGCTTCTCCTTCCTATAGGTTGTTTGCGCGTCAAGGGGGACTTCTGAGCATCGCGACTCAGGAGCCTATGTGGTCACGTAGCTCCTCACTCCTTGGTCCGTCCTGGTCTCCGGTCGGCCCAACGGCTGTTGAGGTATGCGCGGGGCCGGGCTCTGCCGACGCAGAACATAAAGCAAATAAGAAGAAAACTGCAAAATCTCAAAGCAAATATTACAAGACATATTGTTCTCACAATATCAAATGCAAGTTTAACGCCTCCACGAGGCATGGTGCATGTCACAAGAATAAAATAGGAAAGGAGCCGCAGATTATCCTTGAACACCATCGACGCCCGTGAGAGGCGCTCCTCCCTTGATGGCATCGCCTTCGTCTTGGTCACCGGCCGGAGCTGCAGGAGTGGCGGCGCCTTCGGTCAAAGACGTGGAAGTGAAGCCGCGGAACTTCTTCAGCAGGGCCTCCACCTGACCTTTCACGGCTGCGGCGGCAGCCGTGCATTGTTCATCGGCCACAGGCTCCAGCAGCTCGTCGAGACGAGCGCTGGGGTCACGAAGATGGAGGTGACTGAAGACGCGCATCAGCGCAGCTGAAGAGAGAACGGGGGCTTCTGCTTCGGCCATAGGACCAACGCCGGCTACGACCTCCTCGAGCGCGGCAACCAGGTAGGGAAGCAGCTGAGCAGGGCCGTCCTCATCGGTGGTTAGCGGCCTCTCCAAGCCCCTTTCATAGAGTGACTTCAGAGCCTCACGGGGCCTCTTCTCGAGAAGCGTGAAGGCCGTGCGGTCCTCAGCCAGGACCTTCACCTTGGAATCAAGATCGACCTTCTTCGCCTGCACCTTCCGCTCCAGCTCTTCCAGCCGGCCGCGTTCGGCGGCCTGCGTCTTCGCCAACTCCCCCAGCTCGGCATCGCGGTTCTTGATGGCGTCCTCCCTGGCCTTCATCTCTTCCTCCTTCACCTGGCGGCCACGAGCTTCTTCCGCGTGCTGGCCGCGCAGACTCTTCAGCTCGTCCTCCAGCGCCCGGCAGCGGTCGCGGGCGGCTTCAGCGTCCTTCAGCGTCGCCTCGTGATCGGCCGCGGCCTGTGAGGCGGCCCGCTTCTCCTTCTCGGAGGCCGTCGCGACCTGGCTCAGCGTCGCTCGGACCGCCACATCAGACTGAAGCCAGCCGGAGGCCAGCTCCAGGCGCCCAGGAGATCTTCCCGCGCTGGGTCATCTCCGAAAGGGCACGCTCCAAAACAGCAGAAGAGGCAGGAGAACCTGGGAACAATGGGGCGGCAGGAGAAGGAGGCGACGCCGTTACCAGGGCCTGGGAAACCAAGGGCTCCTGAGCCTTTGCGACCTCGGCAGACGAGCCGGGCATCGGCACTTCTGGAGCTAGTGGGACCTCGGGGTCTGACTCCTCATGACGACGCTCCTCCTGGTCTCGCGAGGGCAGCAAGACCAGGGAGGTACGGGTGCTGTCGCCTCCTTTCTTCGCAGAGAGGGGCGTGGCCCCTGCATCCTCCTTCCTCTTCTTCACCGAAGGCAGCGGCCTGGTCAACCAAGGATGAATGTCAGGAGGCAGCAGTATCAGCGAGGACAAGGCAAAGCGCGAGCACTTACTGGTCCACCGCAGCGTAGTCCACCCTCTGCTTGGGGAGCTTGAAGCCCGAGAGCCTCGAGCTTGAGGTACGGGCGCGTCGGCTCAAGGAGTAGAAAGCGGAGCAGCAGAGGGCCGGAAGCAGCTCCAGACGGCGTCAAGGCAGGAGCAGCACCTCGAGAGACCAGCGACGATCTGCCCCTCGTGGGGATGGCGGGCGACTCCCCCTCCTCATGGCGGGCGCCGGTCTCATCGTCGCCAGGATAGGCGCGGAGGATGTCGGCTTTGCTCAAGGGGGAGGTCTCCCCCGTCCACTCGGGAGTCACCTCCGAGTCTTCCCCCTCGCCCTCTTCCTCCCCGTGGGATTCGTCAGAAGACAGCTCCACCGGTTTCGGCACCGCAGGGGCCCTGGTAGGCGTCGGCGGCACCAGACCGCGACCGTCAAAGGTTGGCCTGGAAGCCACGATCTGCTCCCAGTCCTTGTGGTGGAACAAAGGAACGAAGGCGCTCGGCGGGTACTCTTGGTTGTCCACGACCAAGAGGCGCAAAACTGCAAACAGCTCATTGTGGGGCAAGGCCTCCGGGCTCAGGCAAATCTTGTCCTCTTCATCTCCAAGCCTCCACAAAGGGCGCGCACGCGCCTGAAGTGGAGCAACGCGCAGCGTCAAGAATTCCCTCAAGAGCATGGCCCCTGTCACTTTGGCCGCCCTTGCGTTTCCCGGCTTCAAGTCGGTCTTCATCTGCTCCAACACCGACAACGCCCGCTCATCAGTAAGCTCTGCATGAGACCACCCGTTGTCGGACTGGGGCACCTTCATCGGCAGCGCCAAGCGCGGGTGGACGCACTTGGCGCCCATCATGACCCATTTGGCGCTGAGGTTGTCGACCGTCTTCCCGGTGTTTGAGATCGAGTTGGCCTTGCCGGCCGTGATGAAATTGGCGCACCCGGAGATATGACCCTCGCTAATAAGGAAGAAGAAGTGACGAAGCAGAGCCACGGACGGCATCACGCCGAGGTACGCCTCGCAGTAGTAGGCGAAGATGGACAAGAGAAGGATGGAGTTGGGATGAAGATGCAGTGCCTGCAGCCCGCAGTGGCTGAGGACCTCATAGAAGAAATCAGAGAAGGGGGGACCAACCCTGCGGCGATACTACTCGTGAAGAAGGGGAAGAACATTCTTCCCTCAGGCTCCGGCACGTCGGAGGCAACCCGGAGCTCCGTCTTCCCCCTCTCGTTGCTCTCCCCCGCCGTCAGCAAGCGCGTGGCGGCGAGGCTCTTCTCCGAGACATTGGGCGCGTCGAGAGCAGGCTCGTACCAAGCTGGCGACACGGAGGGCTTGACCTTGCGCGGTGCCATTAGTCGCTGGTGCGGGAGGAGATGGAAGCAGATCTGAAGATTTCGGAGGCAGGGCGCAAGAAAGGGGATCTGAGCAAGGCGAAGGGAAGCAGTGAAGACAAGCGCTACCCGCGCCAGCCTTTTTGTCAAGTCGGGCAGTTGCCGAGGCAGCGTGGGGAAGCGGAGACGCCCACGTCCAATCAACCGCCACGCGTCGACCGAGGTCGCAGGCTGTTGGGGCCCGCGGCGCTCCGCACTTGCCCTTTGGCTTTGCCTCGAAGCCAAGCCCAAGTGCGCCTTGGGCCCGGGGGCTACTGTCGGCGTTCTAGGAACGGGGGTCCCCAGACTTGCCTGCCTACGGCCCACGGCGTGGCGCTGCTAGCAGGCCCGTACGGCCCATCTTCATCAACAAGGCATTCAAGACCCTCGCAAGGGGCCAAGCCTCGCGAGGCAGACGACGCAAGACCTCCTCAGGAGTGGCCACGCTAGGCAGGCTCGCGAGGGGCGGAGAGATCAAGGCAAGGAAAACCTCGTGAGGTTCTCGTGACGTGAGCCATGACGATCAAGACCAGGCGGGCGCCAGCGCGCGCAGTGTCCTTGTTTCCTCTTTGGTGCTAAGGAGGCAAGCGCAGGCCCGGAATACCGAGGCGTCAAGCAAAGGTTTCCATATCAGTGCAACGAGACCAAGACCGGCAGGACGGCAAGACTGGGGTCACCATGGAGCCCAAGGCGGCGTCACCACCAGAGCCTTTTGCAGGCAAAGACCACTTTTGTCAGGATAGGTTGTACTAGTTGTCCCCTTTCAAATTGGCCGTTGTTGGCTTCCTTCCCGCTCAATATTTGGGGAGAGGACCAGGGCCCCTATAAATAGAGCTAGCCACCACAGTAGGAGAAAACTGGAACCGAAAACCCCGAACGTATCGAACCCTCACCCACACAAGCTCGCCGAGCACAAGAACACCTCAACCTCAGGAGGTTGTTCTTCCCCTTGTACTGTTCATCATCAGCCCAAGAGGCAATCCACCACCACCACACTGGAGTAGGGTATTACACCACAACGGTGGCCCGAACCAGTATAAATCTTGTGTCCCTTGTGTTGTGAGTTCGTCGAGTTAGTCCGCGAGATCTTAGCAAAACTAGGACATGGATCGGTAGGGGGGAAATCTTCGTGCGCACCCCAGTGTTCGAACCTTGAGGGTTTTGCCGGAACCCGTGATCCGACAAAATTCCTCATTGAAAGCTTTGTTAGGGGAACCAAAGATAATATCATCAACATATAGTTGGCACACAAACAACTCCCCTTTGACCTTCTTCGTAAAAAGAGTGGGGTTCATTTTCCCAACTTCAAATCCACGATCTTGCAACAACTCGGTAAGGTGGTCATACCACACACATGGGGCTTGTTTAAGGCCATAGAGTGCCTTATCGAGTTGATACACATGATCGGGGAAGTAGGGATCCTCGAACCCGAGGGGTTGCTTGACATACACCAACTCATTAATAGGACCATTAAGAAAAGCACTCTTCACATCCATTTGTTGCAACTTAAAGTTATGATGAGAAGCATAAGCAATCAACAAATGAATGGATTCAAGGCGAGCAATGGGAGAAAAGGTTTCACCGTAGTCGATACCCTCGACTTGGGAGTAGCCTTGTGCTACCAATCTTGCCTTGTTGCGAACGATGGTCCCATGAGCATCTTGCTTGTTCTTGAATATCCACTTGGTTCCAATGACATTGTGGTTCCTCGTTGGCCTTGGCACAAATCCCCACACCTTGTTGTACTCAAAGTTGTTGAGTTCTTCATGCATGGCATTGAGCCAATCCGGATCTTCGAGCGCCTCATATACATTTTGGGATTGAACACAAGAGACAAACGCGTGATGTTGACAATAGTTTGCCAATTGTCTATGAGTGCTTACCCCCTTTTGAATGCTCCCAAGCACATTCTTCATTAGATGACCCTTGTTAGAGAGCTTGGATGCAATCTTGGCGGCACGACATTCCAATTCCTCCTCGGGGGTGAGTCGAGGAGCGGAAACTTGATCATCTTGAGCATCGTCTTGAGCTTGCTCTTGATCTTGAGCTTGCTCTTGATCTCGAGCTTGCTCGGAGGGGCGAACTTGACCTTGAGCATCACTTGGTGGTACACCACCATCTTGAGGTTGATCTTGCCCTTGATCTTGTTCATTTGGTTGAGGTCCTTCACCTTGTTCTTCGGAAGCGTGTGGGTCTTGGATTGGTGATGGTTCCACTTGAGTGGAACATTGTCCTTCTCCTTCAGCCAAAAGGGGTTCCTCAATGGGTAGGATATGACCAACACCCATTCTTCTTATGGCTTGGGGAGGAATTTCATCACCTACATCACAAGTACCACTTTGCTCCACTTGGGAGCCGTTATTCTCATCAAACTCCATGTTACACATCTCCTCAATAAGTCCCGTGGACTTATTGAGGACACGGTAAGCATGAGAGTTTGTAGCATAACCAACAAATATGCCCTCATGAGCTCTAGCCTCAAATTTAGACAAACGAACACCTTTCTTGAGAATGAAACACTTACACCCAAACACCCGAAAGCACTTGAGGTTGGGCTTGTTACCGGTGATAATCTCATATGGAGTTTTGTTCAAGCCTTTGCGGAGATAGAGCTGATTGGATGCATGACACGCGGTATTGATGGCTTCAGCCCAAAAGTTGTATGGAGACTTGAACTCCGCCATCCTGGTCCTTGCCGCATCCATCAACGTCCGGTTCTTCCTCTCCGCAACACCATTTTGTTGAGGGGTGTACGGTGCGGAATATTGATGCTTGATTCCCTCGTCACTAAGAAACTCATCCAAGGTGTAGTTCTTGAACTTGGTGCCGTTGTCGCTTCTTATTGTTAAGATCTTTGCATTGTGTTGACGTTGAGCTTCATTTGCAAAGTCAATGAAGGTTTGTTGGGTCTCGCTCTTCCTCTTGAAAAAATATACCCAAGTGTATCTTGAATAATCATCCACAATTACCAAGCAATACTTTCTACCCCCAAGACTATCAAAGGATGGAGGCCCAAAGAGATCCAAGTGAAGGAGCTCCAAAGGCCTCTTCGAGTAAATGATAGTCGTGGGAGGGTGAGCCTTTTCATGTAGCTTTCCTTCGATACAAGCACTGCAAGCACGATCTTTAGCAAAACTAACATTTGTCAGTCCACGGACATGGTCCCCCTTGAGAAGACTTTGCAAAGATCTCATATTGACATGGGCTAAACGGCGATGCCAAAGCCATCCCACGTCAACTTTAGCCATTAGGCATGTCGCGGTCTTAGTGGGTCGCTCCGAAAAGTTAATCACATAAAGACCGTTCTCGACATGCCCAACAAAGGCTACTTTAAGAGTCTTGCTCCACAAGAGGGCCACGGTATCAATATCAAAGAAAGTGGCAAAGCCCATGAGTGCAAATTGACGAACGGAAAGTAAATTGTATGCAAGGGACTCAACAAGCATGACCTTCTCGATCGTGAGATCATGATAAATAACAACCTTGCCAAGTCCCAATACCTTAGAGGACGAGGCATCACCCCACTCGACATTGGTGGGCATAGATGGAATCTTGTGTACGTCCACCACCAAGTCCTTGCTTCCGGTCATATGATTAGTGGCTCCACTATCGAGCAACCATGATCCCCCACCGGAAGCAAACTCCTACAAGAGATCAATGCTTGGTTTTAGGTACCCATTTTGTAATGGGTCCTTTGATGTTAGCAACAAGGGTCTTAGGAACCCAAATAGACCATTCAATGTACTCATCAGGAGAACAAATAATTTTGGCATAAACATGTCCATCACTAGCACGGCATAACACATAAGAAGGGTTAAAGTCACCGGCTTTGTTGGAGGGGTAGCATTGCCCTTCTTGGCATCACTACCCTTCACATTGTTCTTCTTCTTCTCCTTAGAGGCACCCTCTCCCTCCTTCACAAAGGTATGCTTGAGAGGGGGAGGTCGTTTGGCCTTGTCATTCTTCTTCTTGTTCTTGGATTTGGGTGTGAACCCAATCCTTCCTTGGCCACAACTTCCTTTTGATTGCTCAAAAGGTCATTGAGGTTCTTCTCACCTTGTATGCACGACACATGGTCTTTCTCAAGTTGCTCCTTCAACTTTGCATTCTCCTCAACAAGATACACATGCTCACAACACGGGTTAGTAGCATTTGCATTATCAATTAAGACCATATGAGGAAAGGTGGCTTTCTCTTTGGTTAGCTTTACTTGGAGTTGATCATGAAATTCTTTGAGGCTAGCATGAGCACCCTTCAAGGCCTTGTGAGCCTTGTCAAGTAAATCAAACTCCTCTTTGAGTCTGGCAAGATCAACCCCAAGCTTGGCTTTCTCGGAGTTTAGCACACGAGATACAACAAGAGCATGATCAAGATCTTTCTCTAATTTAGCATGGTCATCCTTGTATGACTCCTAAAGAGCCAAACGAAGACCTCGCTCTTCCTCAAGGGCATTGGAAAGATCCGAAATCTCATCGGCATAGTCACGACTATGCCCCTCCATCTTAGAGATGGTATCTTCGTGAGCCTCAATCATGTCATTGGCTTCACCAAGTTGTTCCAAGAGAGAAACGAAGTGCTTCTTGGATTTACCCTTGAGTTTACTCATAAAGGACTCAAATTCATTTTCCTCGACATTAGACCCCTCATGTTCATCAATGCAATCCGTCAAAGAAGGATTATTAATAATGGTAGTTTTGATGTTGGGGGTTACCTTGTTGGTGGCTTTATCCATGAGGCATTTGGCGGTGATGTTCTCATTGGGTGAGTCGAAGAGAGACACCCGTGGAGTTGTCGCGATGGCAACGGAGGCCATGGCAACCGACTCACTGTCTTCATCATCATCATCATCATCATCATCCTCATTGTACTCTTCTTGTGCCACCAACCCCTTGGGAAGAGTCTTCTTGGTGAAGTTGCTCTTGTTGGGGAAGGACTTGGCCTTGTCTTTTCGGATGAGCTTGCCACCATTGTCTTCCCTCTTCTCATAAGGGCATTCCGCAAGAAAGTGGCTTACATTGCCACAATTATAGCAAGTCCTCACTCGTTGCTTGCCCTTCGCGCCACTTGAGTTGTTCTTGTTGAAGTTGGGCCTTGTGTTCTTCTTGCTCCAAAATTGCCTTGAAGCAAGAGCCATGTGTTCATGATAAGCACACTTTGTATCTTCGGGATTGCTCTCCTCTTCTTCCTCTTCGTCCTCTTCTTCCACACTAACCTTGGCCTTCAAGGCAAGATTGGGCTTATTTGCTCTTTGAGAATGTAACACCGCATTGTCGGCGGTCTTGTCCAAGATACTCATAGCCACAAACTCATCCAACACTTCACTTGAGGACAAAGTTTGAAAATCCGGCCTCTGACGAATGATGGAGGACATGGCCTTGTGGTAGGGCATCATGGCCTTGAGGAATTTGCGCTTGATCCAATTTTCATCTGTATCCTTGCTCCCATGATCTCAGAGTGAGACCGCGAGAGTAGTAAATCTCACGAGGTTCTTCATCTTCTTTCA
This sequence comes from Triticum aestivum, assembly GCF_018294505.1. Taxonomy (NCBI): domain Eukaryota; kingdom Viridiplantae; phylum Streptophyta; class Magnoliopsida; order Poales; family Poaceae; genus Triticum; species Triticum aestivum. The sequence goes on from NC_057802.1 coordinate 137,204,285, forward strand.
TTGCAAACTCATCGGCTTCATCTTGCACCACTTTATAGTTGGAGCGTTGAATGCTTGCGCTTCCCCTGTAGAGGGAAACCACATGGCGCCATGCATCCTTGGCCACGGTGAAGGGCCGGAGATGAGCAAGATCTTCGGGTGGAATTGCATCTTGGATGATGAAGAGAGCATTTTCATTGAATTGATTATCCGCGGCTTCTCTAGGGGTGAAGTTTCTTCGGTCATGCGGATAAAAACCTTCTTCAATGATTCTCCAAAGATTAGTATTAACATGGTTTAAATGATGCTTAAAGCGATAAACCCAAGAATCAAAGTCCTCATTTTTCACAATCTTAGGGGGGAGGACCGACATGATTCAAATGAGTGGAAGGAATCGGTCCAGCATAAGTAAGTGGAGGTTCCACATGGGCAAAGATGTCGTTGCCATTTTTACCACTAGAAGAAGGAGCCTTTTCACTAGTAGCTTCCCCCTTGTCGGATTTAGCATCTGTCACCTTGTTAGTGGGATTACCCACTTTCATCGGTGCGGTAGATAGTTTAAGCCCTTCTAAGAATTTATTAAACATGCTTTCAACCTCGGTCGTCATGGAGGTTTTCAATGTGTCCAAAGCCACATTGAATTTCTCACGAGAGAGCGCGGTTCCCCCATCGGCCGTAGACGAGACCGGATTCACACCGGAGTGCTCCTCCCCACCATCTACGGTGTCAACCATACTCTTCGTACGGCAAAGTCCTTAATAAAGAGACGAGGCTCTGATACCAATTGAAAGGATCGATATAGTTGACTAGAGGGGGGTGAATAGGCAACTAACAATTTTAGCTTTTCTTTACCAATTTAAACTTTGCATCAAAGTAGGTTGTCTAGATATGCAACTAGGTGAGCAACCTATATGATGCAATAACAACAAGCACACAAGCAAGGAAGGAAAATAACACACATAAGCTTGCACAAGTAAAGGCACGAGATAACCAAGAGTGGAGCCGGTGAAGACGAGGATGTGTTACCGAAGTTCCTTCCTTTTGAGGGGAAGTACGTCTTCGTTGGATCGGTGTGGAGGCACAATGCTCCCCAAGAAGCCACTAGGGCCACCGTATTCTCCTCACGCCCTCACACAATGCGAGATGTCGTGATTCCACTATTGGTGCCCTTGGAGGCGGCAACCGGACCTTTACAAACAAGGTTGGGGCAATCTCCACAACTTAATTGGAGGCTCCCAACGATACCACGAAGCTTCATCACAATGGAATGTGGCTCCGCGGTGACCTCAACCGTCTAGGGTGCTCAAACACCCAAGAGTAACAAGATCAACAAAGGATTAGTGGGGGGAATCAAATTTCTCTTGGTGGAAGTGTAGATCGAGGCCTTCTCAACCAATCCCTAAAGAAACAACAAGTTTGATTGGCTAGGGAGAGAGATCGGGCGAAAATAGAGCTTGGAGCAACAATGGAGCTTGGGTGTGGAAGAGGTGGTCAACTAGGAGAAGAAGACTCCCTTTATATAGTGGAAGAACAAATCCAACCATTATCCACCAGCTCAGCCTGCGAAGCGCGGTACTACCGCTAGGGCACACGGTACTACCGCAAGACATTGTGGTACTACCGCCCATGCAGCGGACTCCAAAGTAGCCCTGATACGATGAAGCAGAGAGCGGTAGAACCGCTGGCGTGGTACGACCGCTCCCCCTTGCGGTATTACCGCAAGGCAGGGATAGTCCAGATTTGGGAAGTCACGGACATATAAAAATACATCCGTGGCAACTTCCGCTGAGTTGGGATCTGTGCAAAAATCTGACACGGTAGTATCGCATGCCTGGAGCGGTACTACCGCGCAGGGCGCGGATGTAAAAAATTACATCCGCCCCTACTTCCGCTCATGTTGCTATGCCAGGCTAGGGCTCATGGTACTACCGCACCCATGGGGCGGTACTACCGCGTAGGGCGCGGATGTAAAAAATTACATCCGCCCCTACAACCGCTCGAGCGGCTGAGCCTAGCCAGAGGCCACGGTACTACCGCTCCCAAGGAGTGGTACTACCATGAGTACCTGCGGTACTACCGCGCCTACGGCTGGTACTACCGCAAGGCCCCGCGGTACTACCGCTCCGAAGAGCAGTACTACCGCGTGCCTCAGAACAGCAACACTAGAAGTCCTTCATTTTGCAAAGACACAGAGAGACGGAGGATGCTCCAAAGAGCCAAAGGAAAGGGGGTGCAAAAGGAGTAGACGTGTACGTGATGATTCCACCCAAACCTTTCCAAAGTGGAACCCCTCTTAATAGTACGGCTTTCCTACGAATCAAATCCACCAAAAAGAAACGTAGAGAAACGTTGTCTTCAATAGTCTTCGAGGGGCACCAAATCGTCTTGTGCCTAGTCAAGATATGTCTGAAATACTCCATGCACACGATTACTCCGCAAAAGCATTGTCATCAATCACCAAAACAACTAAGGGATAAATATGACCATACACATGTTGAATCATGCGCTGCAGTCCGGCCCACAACAGCTCCCAGCGATCCTCATCTGGGGGTTCGCTAGATTCAAAGGCGATGGACAGCGAGTCGCCGCCGGTGGCTTCCTCTCCCAAGGCCAAGGGCGACGCCGAGGTGCTGTCCCGAAGGACCTCCAAGGCAAAGGAGAGGTTCAGGAGGCCGTCAGGGTAGCGCCAGAGGGTGACCCCTGGAGACTGGCGATGGGGGCCATATCCAGTTCGGCCCCCAGCCGGATATCATTTCGGAGTCCAATACGGCTCCGGAATCAGGCAAGCAGGTACCTTTGAAAGAAGGAGGTGCGCCTATTCCGTCGGCGTCCTCTGTCCATCCAGAGGCACCGGATAATCTGGTGGAAGCGCTCCAAGGCGCTTCCATTGTTGAGGAACACCGTATCATTATGGGTACGGTGGTTGAGAGGGTTCAGTCCATTAAAAGCGGACTGACGGAAGCCTGCACTAGCCTTCTGACAGGCTTTGAGGTATGTGATGCAATTTATGTAAAAAGAATGCCATAGTATAGACAGTAGCCCCTGAGACTCTGTTCGGTGTTCGGAAAGAAAAGCTGGACTGAGGATCAAATGATTTTCGCAGGAGACTAACCATACATGTCTATGTGAAATAAGCAGGCATCATTGCTGGCTGCGACCTCTCATGCTGCAGAAGTCTCCAGACTGAAGCAGAGGCTGGAGCGGGCCGAGGAGGAGCTCAGCCACGCAAGAAAGCGGCTGGAGGATAAGCAAGGTACGTAATGACCTACTCAGATATAGAGAGATATGAATTGTTTGTGTTGATCAGAGTGCCATGATATTTGTAGGAGCAGTGACCGAGGTGGAGACCCTCAAGAAGGCGCTGGCCGAGGCCCAAAAGAAAGCAGCAAAGGAGCAAGCCGCCCGTGAAAAACATGAGGCCAGATTTGATGAGGTCCAGCAGGAGCTCCAGGACGCCGTGAAGAAATGCGAGTCCTTGGAGCGAAATATTGCGGATCAAGAGACCGAACTTGCCAAGGCTCGCCAAAGCGCACAAGATGCCCGGGTTGAAGCCCAGGGCGCCCTCAAGGAAATCCAAGAGGCCAGAAAAATCGCGGCGGGTAAGGCCTTCATTATGCAGAGCAAATATGTGAAGAAGAGGTATCTCTTACTAACCCGGATTTGGAGTTCTCCAGGAGCATTTGCGGATCTGCCGCACAGTGTTGCTAACGCTGCTGAGTTCTTCCGAGCCGAAGAAGGGAGCTCAACGGAGAAGCTATTCTGGTCGCAATATCTTGCGCCAGAGCATCCAGTGCCCTTTAGCGATCAACTAAAACAGCTGACCGAACTGCATAGGGTGGCCGAACTGGCCATGAAGGATTTGATAATCCGTCTATGGCCTGCCGAAGCCATACCCAGCAGCTACTTCAGACTCGTGAAGCGGCTGGTCAATGCCTGCCCCCGGCTTGACGCCATCAAGCGGTCAGTCTGTATCGAAGGTGCGCGGATGGCCTTCGCCCGTGTCAAGGTGCAGTGGGCGAAGATGGACGCCGTCAAGCTCGCGACCGAGGGACCGCCCGCGGGGAAGGATCATCGCACGCCCGAGCGGTATTTTGATGATGTCCTGAAGGGATCCCGCATTGTAGAGGGCCAGTGTTCAAATGACATTATCTTTGAATGAAGATATTCATGTTATCCCTCATGTATTATGGAACAATGCCGTTATGTAATATAATGCTTGTTATTTTACCTCCTGTGCGGCCGTTTTGTTAAATCTGAGAGTTGGCCAGTCGTCGGCTTCAGCCCCCATGTAGGTAGTACGGGGGTGTTCGGGATGGAATCTAAACACTCTTGATCCAAAAGTTTGGTCCTTGAAGGAGGTGTTTAGCGCAACGAACCAGGCAATCGGACTATGTGGCTTTATCACCCTCACTTAGCCATAGGAGTTTGACAACAGAAATGTAGGCGCAACCCCTAGCTAGTATTTAATCCGGAATAGGGTGCTGTAGACACCTGATCGGGTGAAGGCCAATCCGTCGCATGAGGCGAGAAAAATTGCAGAAGATTCGTAACCTCCGAATAGCTGACCAGCTCCGCCGCATCATGACAGTCAGTTTTCGGCTTTCTCTACTGAGGTGTTTGCTCGGATAAACCAGAAACACAATCGCAGTAGTTCTCCCTTTACTACCCTAGCCGATAGAACGGAACGTAATGTAGCAAGCACAGGAGCCGAGCAACCAACTATTGACCAAAGACATGATTCGGAGCCGATGCATATAATGCTAAAATTCAGGGTGCCGAACTGTACTGTAAAAGTGTTCGGACTTTGCTGCCATAGTATGGGGCGCAATGAAGCCCCTGGCCAATTTAAAGCGTACCAAAGTGTATGAGTGCAATCGAAAAGAATAGCAAAATAAAATGAAGTAGTAAGCTAGTGCCACATAAGTTGGGCCGCAAACTGATTCCATTATAGTTTGATTAATACATCAAAGCGTATTTGTACAAATAGTGCGATAAGCAATCGGGCTATTTAACATGCCAAGATCAATGGGGGAGCTTCCGTGTGGGTCCTGAAAATAGGTAGAATGATCGTCGAGAAAAACATCTAGAAATTCCCCCCACGCGTTTGTGCTACTTGCCGCCTTGGTGTATCCGTCCTTCGAAAGGACCGATGAGCAGGCCGCCGCGAGGGGCCTGTGGAAAAGAAACCTGAAAAGGATAAAAAGAAAAGTGAAAGTGTGTGTGTCCACGGAAGGTCGAGCCGTATTATGGACCACAGTTTGGTTATGCCTTCGTCTCTGCCCATGGTATTTTTAGTGCGTAGTTATGTACGCGCAGTACATATGCCGCCACTTGGTCAGGACTGAGATGGAGGTTGAATTGCTAGTCTAACTCCTGATGAGCCGGATTGTCATGCTGCGGAGTAGTCCGGACTCGTTTGACAGTGTCCGGGAGTTTGGCCACTGAATTAAAATTCTGCCTTAAAAGGCCGCTTTGTACTTCCGCTGCCAGGGCCGCGGTGTGCTCCTCGGTACGGAGGGAGCGCTCTGTGTTTCCATTGACTGTTATGACACAGCGTGGTCCGAGCATCTTGAGCTTGAGATAAGCATAGTGCAGCACCGCATTGAATCGAGCGAATGCGGTTCCTCCGAGCAGTGCGTGATAGCCACTGCGGAAGGGGACGATATCAAAGATCAACTCTTCGCTTCGGAAGTTGTCCGGGGATCCGAAGACGATCTCCAATGTGATTGAGCCCGTGTAGCGGGCCTCTACACCTGGTATAACTCCTTTAAAGGTAGTTTTTGTGGGCTTGATCCTTGATGGATCGATGCCCATTTTGCGCACTGTATCCTGATAGAGTAGGTTGAGGCTGCTGCCACCGTCCATGAGGACTCGCGTGAGGTGGAATCCATCAATTATTGGGTCGAGGACCAGTGCGGCTGAACCGCCATGACGGATACTGGTCGGATGGTCCCTGCGATCGAAGGTGATTGGGCACGACGACCATGGATTAAATTTTGGGGCGACTGGCTCTATCGCATAGACGTCCCTGAGCGCGCGCTTGTGCTCCCTCTTGGGGATATGGGTAGCGTATATCATGTTCACCGTTTTGACCTGAGGGGGAAACTTCTTCTGTCCCCCTGTGTTCGGTGGACGGGGCTCCTCGTCATCGTCCTCGCTTTGCGACCCCTTCTCCTTGTTCTCGGCATTTAACTTGTTGGCCTGTTTAAAAACCCAACAGCTTCTGTTGGTGTGATTGGCTGGTTTATCGGGTGCCGTGTATCTGGCATGGAAGATCGAGCATGCGGTCCAAGCTGGATGAGCCCGGGTTGTTCCTTTTGAATGGCTTTTTCCGCTGGCCGGACTTGGAGCCACTGAATCCGGCGTTGACGCCGTGTCATCGGTATTGTTATCGTTGTTGCGACGCTTGTGTCTGTTGCGTCGGGGCCTGCCGTTGCTAATTCTGGCTTCGGAGGTGCCAGGTTTGCTTGCATTGTTATTGCTACGGGCTAGCCAGCTATCCTCGCCCGTGCAAAAGCGGGTCATGAGTGCCGTGAGGGCTACCATGGACTTCGGCTTTTCCTGGCCGAGGTGTTAGGCGAGCCATTCATCGCGGATGCTGTGTTTAAAGGCCGCTAGGGCTTCGGCATCCGGACAGTCGACGATCTGGTTCTTTTTAGTTAAGAACCTAGTCCAGCATTTCCTGGCTGACTCTCCGGGCTGTTGGACTATGTGACTTAGGTCATTGACATCCGGAGGTCGGACGTATGTACCTTGGAAGTTATCGCGGAAGGCATCTTCCAGGTCCTCCCAGCTGCCAATGGAGTTTTCGGGCAGGCTGCCAACCAGTGCCGAGCTGGTCCCTTGAGTTTTAGTGGGAAGTATTTGATGGCGTGAAACCGCGGGCCATATGAATATGGAGAAGAAAATCTTCGATCCATACCGTGGGGTCTGTTGTCCCATCATATGATTCGATCTTCACGTGTTTAAACCCTTCTGGGAATTCGTGCCCGTTACTTCATCAGTGAAGCAGAGGGGGTGTGCGGCACTGCTACCTCTTGAGCATGCGTTGGTTTTCCCTTGAAGAGGAAAGGGTGATGTAGCAAAGTAGCGTAAGTATTTCCCTCAGTTTTTGAGAACCAAGGTATCAATCCAGTAGGAGACTACACGCAAATCGCCTAGTACCTGCACAAACAAATAAGAACCTTGCAACCAACGTGATAAAGGGGTTGTCAATCCCTTCATGGCCACTTGCAAAAGTGAGATCTGATAAAGATAATAAGATAAATATTTTTGGTATTTTTGTTGTATAGATTGGAAAATAAAGATTGCAAAATAGATAGTAAACTAGAATTGTAGATTGGAAACTTATATGATGTAAAGTAGACCCGGGGGCCATAGGTTTCACTAGTGGCTTCTCTCTAGATAGCATGTATTACGATGGGTGAACAAATTACTGCCAAGCAATTGATAGAAAAGCGCATAGTTATGATGATATCTAAGGCAATGATCATGAATATAGGCATCACGTCCGTGTCAAGTAGACAGAAACGATTCTGCATCTACTACTATTACTCCACACATCGACCGCTATCTAGCATGCATCTAGAGTATTAAGTTCATAAGAACGGAGTAACACATTAGGCAAGATGAAAATGATGTAGAGGGATAAACTCAAGCAATATGATATAAACCCCATCTTTTTATCCTCGATGGAAACAATACAATATGTGCGTTGCTGCCCCTGCTGTCACTGGGAAAGGACACCGCAAGATTGAACCCAAAGCTAAGCGCTTCTCCCATTGCAAGAAAGATCAATCTAGTAGGCCAAACTAAACCAATAATTCAAAGAGACTTGCAAAGATATCAAATCACGCACATAAGAATTCAAGAAGAATCAAATAATATTCATAGATAATCAAGTTCATAAACCCACAATTCATCGGATCTCGGCAAACACACCGCAAAAAGAGTTACAACGAATAGATCTCCAAGAAGATCGAGGAGAACTTTGTATTGAGATCCAAAGAGAGAGAAGAAGCCATCTAGCTAATAACTATGGACCCGAAGGTCTGTGGTAAACTACTCACACATCATCGGAGAGGCTATGGTGTTGATGTAGAAGTCCTCCGTGATCGAATCCCCCTCCGGCAGATCACCGGAAAAGGCCCCAAGATGGGATCTCACGGGTACAGAAGGTTGCGGCGGTGGAAAAGGTGTTTCGTGGCTCTCCCCGAAGGTTTCAGGGTATAAGAGTATATATAGGTGAAAGAAGTAGGTCGGTGGAGCTGCGAGGGGCCCACGAGGGTGGGGGCGCGCCCTCCTTGCCTCGTGGCTTCCTCGTTGCTTCCTTGACGTCCACTCCAAGTCTCCTGGATTGCGTTTGTTCCAAAAACGATCCTCGCGAAGGTTTCATTCCGTTTGGATTCCGTTTGATATTCCTTTTCTGCTAAACACTGAAATAGGCAAAAAAACAACAATTTGCACTGGGCCATCGGTTAATAGGTTAGTCCCAAAAATAATATAAAAAGGTATATTAAAGCCCATTAAACATCCAAAACAGATAATATAATAGCATGGAACAATAAAAAATTACAGATACGTTGCAGACGTATCAGCCGCCTCTATATCGGGCCACGTGGCGACGTAGTTCGGATGGAGTCCGTCTGCGGTTTTTGGCCCGGGCGTGATTATGCTTGTCACGTTCGGCTAGATAGCCATCGTCGCGTGTCAGGGCACGCCCCCGTGATCCGTAGATCGATCTGGTTTGTCCTGCTCTACTGTCCAGGTCCTGCCGCAGGTCATATGTATATCCCCTAGCTGTTTTATCTCTGCCTTTACAGCGAGGTAGTATGGGCTGGTGTTCGGCTTGAGTTGCCGCTTTGTCCCGGCCACATGGTGGTCGATCAGCCGTATTACGCGCTGATGGTACGGGCTCAAGTGACTCGTCATCGAATTGAGGTAGCAATTTGCGCTTCGGGTAACTTTTAGTTGGGCGCTCGAGGCCGTATTCCTCGGCTGCCAGAACATTAGTCCATCTATCGTTGAGCAGATCTTGATCAGCTTGAAGCTGCTGCTGCTTCTTTTTCAGGCTCCTTGCAGTGGCTATTAGCCGGCGCTTAAAGCGCTCCTGCTCGAGAGGTTCCTCAGGCACGATAAAATCCTCGTTGCCGAGGCTCACCTCATCCTCGGAGAGCAGAAGATAATTACTGTCCTCCGAGTCTTCATTTACGGCCTGTTCATCGGGGCTTACTCGCCCATCTTCCCGTTCGTCCTGTTCGGAAGTTGGCTCAACGGGGTCTTCATTGTCTTCGGCATCGTCCAGAGTATTGTTTTCTCCTGTGCCGGTATTGCTATCTTTTCCACGGCATGATTTAGAGCGGCGCCGCTGACGTCGGCGCTTTGGCTGTATCTCAGGAGGTTTATCCTCGACTGGATCTTCCTTGTCGTCACCGCTATTCTCTTTGGGTGTATCCACCATGTACACGTCATACGAAGAGGTGGTCGTCGAACGTCCAATAAACGGCGGGTTTTGGGCCTACTCTTCTCCGTCATCGTCGTCCATACCGTCGATGTCTTCGGAACCGTAATCTAGCATGTCGGTTAAGTCCTCGACAGCTGCTATAAAGTGGGTGGTGGGTGGGACGTGAAATTCCCCGCTCTCAGTCCCTAGTCCGGGCTGGGCATAGTTCGGACGTTGCTCCTCCGTAATGACAAGGGATCGCATTAAGTCCAGAGCCTCGTTTAAAGGCGAGGTTTGGCCGGAGAGAAGAGAGCCCGTGGAGTACGGCGATAGGGAGACTCCTTGGCCGAACTCACACGATGCTGACTCCGAGGATTCGGAGCCAATGTCCGGAGAAGGGTTCGGCTTCATGATGGTTGCCAGCGACACTACTTCCCCCGGCTCTCCCACAATGGGCCTAGTGGCCGCAGATAGTCCGGCGAGCTCAGGGAGCCCGTCTTCGGACCTGGCGATACGCTCCGGATCTAAGGCCAGAGCGGAGGTTGGGGGCGCGAATCCTTGGAAGATCAAGTCTCCTCGGATATCAGCGACATAGTCCAGATTTCCAAAACTAATCTGGTGACCTGGGGCGTAGCTGTCGATCTGCTCTAGATGGCCAAGCGAGTTCCTGCTTGATTGATCTTGATGAATATGAGTATTACAAGAGTTGATCTACCAGGAGATCGTAATGGCTAAACCCTAGAAGTCTAGCCTGTATGATTATGATTGCCTCTACGGACTAAACCCTCCGGTTTATATAGACACCGGAGGGGACTAGGGTTGTACAAATTCGCTTACAGAAAAAGGAATCTTCATATCCGAACGCCTAGCTTGCCATCCACGCCAAGGAGAGTCCCATCCGGACACGGGAGAGAGTCTTCTGTCTTGTATATTCACAACCCATCAGTTCGGCCCATGTCCAACAGGTCGGATGCTCGAGGACCCCTTAATCCAGGACTCCCTCAGTGATGCTTGACCAAACCTATTTCTTCGAGTGAAGACTTTGGAAACCTCTTGCAATGCAGTCCATTTTCTTCATTGTCAAAGGCGATGTTCTATAAAATGTTGTAGTCAATGTTCTCACTGAAGCATTAGGAACTATCAATGTGGTTCTCCTAATGTGAGGAATTTGAGAGTTCAAATATTCCAACCACTGCTGAGCTGGCAATAGCTGTCTGGTAGGTCCCACATAACCAAGGGTCATATCAGGACTTTGGGTTGCGACCCCAGCTATAAATAGCCACCCTTGACCATCATTTGTTGGTTGGCTTCTCCTAGTTATTGCATGTCAAGCGCTATTCGGACCAACCCATCCTCCAAAGCATTTGAGAGATTCCTAGTGAGGAAAAAGAAACCAAATACCCAGAGCCAAAGTGATTGAGCATCACCGAAGGGTCTATTCTCACTGAACCAAAGACTTGTACTCCTGAAGATGATCTTCCATACAGTTAGGAGTCAAGTTCAGAGCTTCCAAGAGTCATATTGTGGAACGTCGAAGAACAAGTATGTGAAGGTTTCCGAAGTCTACCTTGAAGACTTCCCATAAGTGATTGGGCGAGGTCTAAGTGACCTTAGCTCAAGGAGAAGAAGGTGAAGACTTGGTCTTCTGAGTGAAATCTTAGCCAATCCAACCAAACATAAAATTTTCACAACAACTTGAACTGTTCAAACAAATCCTAGGAGATGATTCTATGGGGATCGGGTGTGTCCTTGACTTTTGTCTTCTTTTAGCTACTGGTTCCATTTCTTCACTTATTTACTTTCAATACTTGTTTTGTGAAGACTTTGTCTCCTCCTCCCTCTGAAGACTTTGTCTGGAGACTAACTCTTTCTATTGTGCATGTTTTGTTTTGTCTTTAGCTCAGTGGTACTTAAGTGTGTTTGCTTCTATGTTCGTTTAGCTTACTTGTATTGCTACTTAGTTTGCATGCTTTCCACTGTTCTGATGACTCTGTCTTTAAGTTGAATGCATGCTGAGCGTAATTTTTCCTCCACAGGTATTTCTTCATACTACTAAGTTTTTGTGTCTTCGAAGAAATTGTTTCCCTCGAAGAATTTATTAATAATCTCCCATTCATCTGCTCTAGTCGATAATTCACGCTTTCAGTTCCTACATGAACCAAAATGCCTAACAAAGCATGATGCGTCAATAAGGATATATCTCAACCTTTTATCTACACCACATAGCAAATTTTCAAACATCTGAGCAACATTCATGGTGGATGTACTTTGGAAATAATTTGGGGAAAATGGTCATATAGAGCGAGAGTACTAGAAGTTAAAAAAATGTTTTCAATAACCTCATCATTATGACAAAATCAAAATTTACTTCCTATCATTCTCATAGAGAGATTACGTTTGGTAAATTTATGACTCCCCTCCATGATGTAATAAAATCTCAACTTTGCAAAACTCCCTATTATCAACCAGTGTACCATCGATAACGTCATTGAACTTTATGGCCACACTCAGACTGGAGACAAAGTTCTCGACCCAAGCACACACCTTATCGAGAAACTTTCCATCCATATAATTGTATCGGAAAGGCCATTTGACCTTGTCATAGGCTTTCTTGAAGTAGATTTTAAATATTCGACTCCATTCATCTTTTTTCTGGCGAAGCTCATGTGTTGTTTCATGGAGATCAACTACTCCTAGGATATTTCACTCACGTGTGACCCGTTTGTGTAGGCCAAACCACATGATCTATCACACTATTAATGCAATTATTCGCTACTTTTACGGGGAAGAATAAAGCTTATACATTTATAAAGCGGATATGATGGTTGAATGCTAGCTTCTTGCACCTTCCACGAAAATAGTAATCTCTTCGAACTGGAGTCAAAACAGTGGAAGTATGCTGACATAAAAATCACGGAACATAACCATAAGGTCATCCTTGATGTCCCAAAGCACCCGGTAAAACTCGGCATGCGAACATTCAACCCGAAGCTTTGTTATGTTCTGTTTGGAACATCACCTCCCAGACCGCCTTCTCTGTAAATAGGGCCAATAAGAAATCATTATCAGTCTCTGAAACTTGAGGGATATTGTCCCTAAACAAATCTGCCAAGGAAACCTAGTTTTCAGCATGCCGGAGAGGCCTTGTAATACTTTGTGTTGTAATCATTTAGGGGAGCAGCAACCTTAATAACCACTTCACCTTGATGGAGGCCAAAGATACACTTTTTATGATACTTCTCATTACCTGTCATGTGAAAAAACTTGATGTTGTTATCATCTTTCACGAGGTGCTGAACTTTGGAACGTTGGTAACCATATTAGCTCCTCATATGCTTAAGTTTGGCACTGCCTTATTGATTATTTTTAAACCTCCCAAGTGGCAAGGCCACAAACTTCATCCTATTTTGTCAAGCTAGTCAATAGTAACCGAGAGATGCAATCTTCTTTTGTTAATGTTGTTGATGTAGGCAGCTCAACTATATAGGTCCTGATGCGGCGTGGTCTAAGTTAATTATCGTTCCACCTTTAGTGAGATTTCTCCCTTTACTTCATTTTCCCCATACCTTGGCAACTTGATCAACAAAATCATCACGATCCAGCAGACTCGATATGAACTTTAAAAGGTGGCTACTAGCTTGAAATGTTATTGTTTTGGTATCCAAGAGGAGGGGGAGCATGATATGATAACCAGCTTAACCATTCGAGAGTATTAGATGATGGATACTTGCGAGAATTTTTCTTCTCATACATTAGTCACAAACACACCGGAAATCCAATTCAGCTCTTGGAAGCATATGTTCCTGCGCACCAAAAATATTTTCTGCAGATGTCAACTTTTTTTTGCATCTAAACACACTGTCAAGTTTCTCATATGTTTGATTGTGAAAGTTACATGCCCATGTAAATTGATGTCTCGTAAGGTCAACCAATGCACCATACTGCCCTCTCCACCCCACCAACATCAAGAAAACCATGTCGTCGCTGCCTCTCTTTCGTTGTCTATTCTTCCTCACCACTGTTGCGAGATGACAAACATATTATTCCCGCCGGAATGACATAGGTTTATCACCGAGACCATGCAGGTCATCCTAACCAATAGTTATGTGGGTCTTGGAACAACTTTTGAACCTCACTCACACTGCATATCTTGCTTCTCTTGTCAGCGTCATCGTCAAAAACCTATGATATGAGTTGAAGAAAATAATGTCATGAGTATTTCTTTAATAAATTTATACAAAGATATTGGAAGTAGTTCATATACGTCAGAACCCGGTCATAAATCCTGCCTCTGGTTGAGATGATCACCAGAACCCGGTCATAAATTCCGCGATGGCCGGGTCCTGGTGAAACCCAATCAAAATCGGTTCGTTATATGTCGTGACTGTACATTCTTTTTTTATTTAAAATAAAGGTTTTTACGAACCTGCCTTGAGACGAGTGATGAACTTTTTTCACGGGCTGTTTTGCGTTCCGTTGGAGAAGTTGGGTGGAATGGTAAATGCACTTTTTTTACAGGGAAAATGGTAAATGCACTTTCCAAATGTGTACTGTACACTTTTCAAACCGCGCATCGGTGAAAAGCAATCAACCGACATACACGGCGTCATTCAATCACTGTTGCCGAACGGTAATCTGTTTCCGCTTTTACCATTCTTCCACATTATTTATTTACCCCAGCCCAGTACTGTTCCTTCCCCCTCCTTCCTCCACCCTCCTCCTCTCTGCCGTCTGTGCACCCCGAGCACCAGGCCTCCACGAGCGCCGAGGCGGAAGCGGAAGCGATGGCGATCGATCAGTCCCTCAAGGCAAGTTAATCTCCTCCTCTTTCTTTGATTCGTGCGGCTGTTGATTTATAGAATTATGCAGTTAGCGGTCGAGGGCTTCTTGATTTCTCGGCGGTCTCTTGAATCTTTGGTTAATGGAGCGCTGCATACCGCAATCTCGTGACATGTGGAGGGCTCATTTTGTTTTATTTCGTCATCCTGTGATAGCCTTGGAGAAAGCGATTCTTGTTTGGAACGTAAAAAAAGAAATGTTTCTTGAAAAAAAAAATCGACCATCCAGCCAGAACAGATTTTGTTTCTCTACGACATATTGCTAGATGGGATTAGTAATACAAAAGGATTGATTGTTGATTATATGTTGAACTTATGTATCTGCTTTTGTTTGCTGCTTTTCAGAAGAAGAGAGGGAGACCAGCAGGAGGAGGTTCCCCGTCTGTCAACAATAGCGAGCGAGATAAGATGGTCATGGAGAAGAAGATGGCACTGGTGCACCGAAGGCTGGCCTTGCTCGACAGCGAGAGCGACAAGGAAACTGATGTTGTGCCAACGGCCACAATGGTGAGGTCCTTCAGCTTAAGCTCCACTCAGATTGTTGGCCACTGCAGGTCTGCCGTAGTCTTTCATGCCAGCAATTTCAATTTCTTTTCTGAAGCTCGATCACGCTTAGATTGTTGTGCCTCTGATAATCTGTAATGGACCCTGCTATAAAAACTTAAAAAGTAATAATAAAACTGTAATGGAGTCTGAAAGTGCCTGTTACTCTGTTTAAGCTTCTTTTTAAAATCTTCACTGCCTCAATAGTACTGTAGCAACTAGTGCTTCCAACACTCTTGAGCTTATGCATTCTCTTAGATTATAGGTTTCCTTCTGCTTAAACTTGACTGCCTCAATAGTCTGCCATTTGATTGGCTTTTCTTTTGTGTTCCTGAACCTTGATCACACTTATGTGGAACTGCCTCTGTTAAAGTAAAATGAAGTATATAATAATTTGCTTATGTTTTTTTCTCATGTTTCATTATCATGGTAGACACTAGTGCAACCAATACTCATGACAGTATGCATTCTATGTTATCAGATTATCTGTTTCTTTTTAGCCTTCTGTTAAAATTTTGAATTTTTTCATGGCATGGTGATATTTGATGATCACAGGATGATAGGCTTGCAATTGTTGTTGATCAACAGCCTGTCGTTATTAATTGCGATGATACAGATGATAAGGATGAATATGTTCCTTTGAGAGTAATTGAACCATGGTTGTTGCTTTAGCCCTCCTGTATCTAACTTTTCTAAGAGTTGGATTCTTCGTTATGTCAGATTGTGCGGCCACGGAGGGCGGACAGTGAGCAAAAAAGGCTGTTTGATGTTTCTCAAACACACAATGCCCAGGATACTGACACTGCTAAAGTAAGATAAGTCAGCAGTTCTACTCTTGTCATCGTGCACGTGATTTGATCGTTATCGTGGAAAATTACAGCTAGTAAACAGTTCTTCCAAAAAATTCATTTATAAGCACATAATGCTTCAGAGATTTTGACACCCAAAATTTCACTAGTTTTCTTATCTTCAATAATTGCATAAAATGGTTTAAAGATTTTGGCTGGTTGGGTTTCAGAAGAAGAGAGGGAGGCTTGTCAACGCCAAGAGTGACATGGAGCAGAAGTTGAATATGTCAACGCCGGGGCTTGCCTTGGTTGAGAGCGGCGGCAGTAACAGCAGCAAGAGTGACGTAGATGATGATCTTGTGCCGATGGTGAGAACTGTGATATGATTCCGCGTTCCGCCTTTAGGACATTCTTGTTGTTCAACGCTTGAAAAAAGCACATTGTCATATTTTACATACCTTTTTTTTTGTGAACATACATATGTTACACACCTTCATTTAAACAAAATGATATCATAATTTGGTTTGAGCAGGTCATATGTATGTCACACTTAAGGATTCAGACAACTTGCTAAAAAATTCTTAATGGGCTTAATTTCTGGACACATTGAATGTGTTTCTAAACATTTATGAACTCTGCTATGTTTATATGCATTGCTTCATGTAGTCTATATAACTGTTGGGTTATTAACCGCTACTTTCCTCACTTTCGATTAGTTCAAAACATGCACTAACTATGAACAAGCTTCATATGTTACACACCTTTCATTTCAAAAAATGATGTCATAATTTGGTTTAAGCAGATCAATATGTTTGTCACACTTAACGATTCGGGCGACTAAAAATTCTTAATGGTCTTAATTTCTGGACACAGTTTTGAATGTGTTTCTAAACATTGATTGACTCTGCTATGTTCATATGCATTGCCTCATGTATTCTATATTACTGTTGTGTTTTTAACCTCCATTTTCTTCACTTTCTATTAGTTCAAAACATGTACTCCCTCCGTCCCATAATATAAGATTGTTTTTCAAGCTATGTTAGCTTGAAAAACGATCTTATCTTGTGGGCCGGAGGGAGTACTAACTAACTATGAATAAGCTGTGACTTGACAGGTAGCTGCTGTTAATTGCCAAAAGACATGTACAAGGTACTTCAAACTTTTTTTCTTTTCTCGAGAGTAAGAAGATGCATTAACAGTTCCTGAAAAGCCTGTCCACTTATGCACTTCAATCTTTGAACAAACTACAGTGTTCAGGGTAACTTTGGGTCTGCTATGGAGAGAGCTGAGGAGTTACTTGTGGAGTTACCAGCCGAACATCCTAGCTTTGTCAAGCATATGCTACATTCACATGTTGTTCATGGTTTTTGGCTGGTAAGTCTATTTATTAGCTATTCACATATTTGTCCAAAGCGGAAGAATTAGGCGATCATTTCTTATGAACAACATGTGGACCCAAGAACCCAAATATCGAAGGGGAGGAAACACCTGCTAAACGAAAATGCAGATTGCCTTTTCTTTTGTATCAGAAGATAATCAAATTACTGGGCAAAAAATGTGCACTGCAAAAGTGTGAACTGCACAACTTAGAGCACGTCGTGGTTTGTGAAATTTAGTTTCAGGTAGAGCAATCTCATAAGCTTAGTACATGTGTGGACGCTTCCTGAGTGTCACTTGGTGTACATGGGGATGGGATTAATGAAAACATTTCCTTCTCTTTGTTTTTGCTTCCGCTGCATTTGAATTTTACGTTTGTCTCCCAGGGTCTACCGTCTGACTTCTGCAACAAGCATCTCCCAAAGAAGGACACTGCTGTTGTGCTAGAAGATGAGGATGGGCACAACTATGATGCAAAATATCTAGGTGCCAAGCAAGGACTTAGTGCTGGTTGGAGAGGTTTTGCGATTAATCATGATATCAAGGTTGGAGATGTTGTAGTCTTTCAACTTGTTAGTTCAGCAAAGTTTCAGGCAAGTGTTTCCCGATAAATTTTCAATTGCTTGATCATTCTTTTACACTATTGATTGACAGGAACTACATATGCACTAGTGTGTGCAGGACACACATTTCTTGAATTGTTCCTTGCATGCTCTGTCCGCACTTATCCAATATTAAAATTTCCTCTTGTTTTCTCTACACTTTTCATTCAGGTCTACATATTAAGAGCGAACAACTTCACTACAACTGATGGAGCACTTGGTCTCCTGTGTCTGGAAGCTGGCAAGGAGAAGATACCGAGTGAGTCAAAGTTCATTGTGTTGATTCTGCACTTGGGAATTTATTATACATGGATAACGTAACCAATGAATCTTCTGAATCATTTTTTGTGTTATGCAATGCAGAAGAAGAAAGTTCCAATGATGTCAAATCTGAAGCTGGCAAGGAGAAGATACCGAGTGAGTCAAATTTCATTGTGTTGATTCTGCACTCGTGAAATTTGCTATACATGGATAAGTTAACCATTGAATCTTCTGAATCATTTTTTGTGTTATGCAATGCAGA
>NC_057802.1:137222516-137224106 GCF_018294505.1 Triticum aestivum
TTCATTGTGTTGATTCTGCACTTGGGAATTTATTATACATGGATAACGTAACCAATGAATCTTCTGAATCATTTTTTGTGTTATGCAATGCAGAAGAAGAAAGTTCCAATGATGTCAAATCTGAAGCTGGCAAGGAGAAGATACCGAGTGAGTCAAATTTCATTGTGTTGATTCTGCACTCGTGAAATTTGTTATACATGGATAAGTTAACCATTGAATCTTCTGAATCATTTTTTGTGTTATGCAATGCACAAGAAGAAAGTTCCATTGATGTCAAATCTGAAGCTGGCAAGGAGAAGATACCGAGTGAGTCAAATTTCATTGTGTTGATTCTGCACTTGTGAATTTCTTATACATGGATAAGCTAACCATTGAATCTTCTGAATCATGTTTTGTTTTCTGCAATGCAGAAGAAGAAAGTTCCATTGATGTCAAATCTGAGGAGAAACCAAAGGTTGCTCAGAGCGATAGCAGCAACCTAGCCAGTGAGTCAATAACAGATGGCATCAAATTTTCAGACACAGCCATCGATTTCGACGACGTGAAAGATTTCAGCAGCTTCAGCATCATCGTAGACGGCCTGGCCATCGACTGCGAGTTTCCTGACCAACAACGCGAGACGTACTACGAGCTGTGCTGTGCCCAGAAGTCGTTCCTTCACAAGGACCTGCTCAAAGGGCTAAACATCACACTCGTGGTGGGGGCGATCATGGAGACTATCGACATCGCAGAGGGCATCAGGGCCTGCAAGGCGCGCGTTCCTTCCCGCAAGGACTTTGTGGTCTGGAAGAAGAACTTGCAGGCCTTGAAGCTCCTGGGCATGAATGTGGACTTCCTGCTCAAACGCGTCGATGGTCTCCTCAGCCTCCCTGCTCGACCCAGAGCCCCTGCTGAGGTAAAACTGGAGCGGGCACGCACCGTTGCGAAAATCAAGGAGGTCGAGTCCAGGATTTCGAGTGTGAAGGACACTCTGGAGGAGATTGACGTGGAGATGGAGGAGATGGAGTCCAGCGCGAAGATAGTGGATGAGATGATGCAGCTGTTAGCGACCGCGCCATGGTAGCAGTGTGCACGCGGCTTCGGTCGCTGCCGCAGACAATAAATATTTTGGGCGACATGGCCCATTCAGTATGCAGAGGAAGATGATGCGGTGGATGGGGTCTAAGCTTTGCAGAAGATTAGAACTGCGTTGTGGCGGCAGTATTTGGTTTTAAGAGTGAACACTTCTTTTTTGTATAAAAATGCAAATTGAGAGTAGTTATTATCTGTGTACCATCTTGGTTACACTTCTTGTGCAGCAAACAAACTAGGATGCTGTTTTTTTTTTGGGTACACATCAAGTGGCGTGACCTATCTCCATGCCATCCCCCCTGTGTAATTCCGCGGAACTGCGCTGTGACAGTGCTGAAAATGCAAGAGATATGCAGTTTGCTTTGAGTATTTGGTGAGTGCATTTGAATGTGTGTTTCCCTGCGTTTTTTTGCTAGTACGAGTATTGTGCACGCAGCTGCTTTGCTTGTTTTCTTCTAGGTCGCTGCTGATTCGGCTTGTTGAAGTTTGACACCGTTTGCCTCGCATGCACCTGTGCAT